>NC_142983.1:1507142-1808571 GCF_061535395.1 Colias eurytheme
GCTGTCGATACAATTTTTCACACTGTTAAATATTTTGAAAGTGTGATATATTTTTATACGTGTTTTATAGTAAGTTTTTATATGTATGTTTTTTCTATTTATTTATTTTATTTATTACTTCGTATCTTAAAGTAACATATAATGATGCATAATAAAAATAAATTACGTGTTGGATTTTTAAATCCCGGATCACTCAGTACAAATCACGATGAGTTCCTTATAGCAATGGATCGACATAACGTAGATATTATGGCCATAAACGAAACCTGGCTACGAGAGGGTGAAGATGGGCGTGCGCCAGCCGTACCTGGATACAGACTGCGTCACATACCGCGACCGACCAGTATTCGTACGCGAGGCGGCGGCGTTGGATTTTATATTAAGAATGGTATGTCCGCGCGTATAATACCTCATCCCGTCGCTGAGAGTATCGAACAGATGTGGATGAAACTATCCCTAAATGGTCAGGTAACTATTGTTGGTACAGCATATCGTCCTCCCTGGTTAGACATTAATAAGTTTCTAGATGCCTTGATAGATTCCATAATTTCATTTTCGTGGTATGATAGTATTGTGATAATGGGGGATTTTAACGTAAACCTACTGAATAGCTCTCATGTAAATAGTAAAAAAGTAACGAGTTTCCTACAAACATTTAATTTAACCCAACACATTACTCAACCCACGCATTTTACAGATTCTAGTGAAACTTTGCTTGATATAATTTGTACTAATGCGTCTGTTCAAAATGTTGTTGTTGATTATATCAAGGAACTTAGTCAACATGCCTTTCTTTCCTGTGGGCTTAACGTATCGAAAGAAAAAGCTTTGGTTAAGTATATCTCATATAGACCGATAAAAGATATTGACAAAGATGAGTTCAACAAATCTCTGGGAACAATAAATTGGTCTTCATTGCTTGGACTCTATAATGTAGATGAGTTAGTTTTTACCTTAACCGCGTATATTACATCACTGTTTGATTTCCATGCTCCCTGTAAGCGAATACGTGTCAGGGATAAACAGCCGCCATGGATAACTTACAATATCAAGAAGATGTTTAAACTGCGTGATGAAGCGAGAAATAAAGCGCGATTAACCAAAATAGATTCTCATAAAGAATACTATATTGAATTAAAAAAATATGTTAGTTTGGCATTAGAACGCGAAAAACAATCATACTTTGATTTATATATAAATAAAAACCTAAATAAGCCTCATGATATGTGGAAGCATTTGAAGGAACACATTACAATTAACCGTAAGAAACAGCCTATGTTGCCTGGACATCTTAGCGATCCTGATTCCTTAAATAATCATTTCCTTGATGTTCCAGCAAATAGTTTACCATTGTCCGCATTGACCTATTATGAGTTTCATCGACACGGAGATGCCACATTTTCTTTTACATCTGTAAATGAGTCCAATGTACTACATGCTATCCAGGAACTTAAGTCGCAAGCAGTTGGAATTGATGATATTTCGTTGGAAATGTTCAAGCTTACAATCCCATCGACGCTATCAACTCTAACGTATATCATTAATCAATCATTTGCAACTGATACATTTCCCAGTTTGTGGCGAAACGCGCTTGTGCGTCCCATACCCAAAGTTAATAATCCACAAAATTTCAAAGATCTTAGACCGATTAGCATACTACCGTGTCTTTCAAAGGTAATAGAGAAGTTGGCGCACAAGCAGTTGATGAATTTTATTGAAAATCATAACATCCTACCCGATCGTCAGTCTGGTTTCAGAAAACGCAAAAGTACAACAACAGCTGTGGCCGATGTGCTGGATGACATTCTTAGTGCGCAAGATGAAGGAAAAGGGACAATCCTTGTGCTTTTGGATTATTCGAGAGCTTTTGATACATTAAATACATCACTACTATTATCTAAACTAGCATACTATGGTCTCAGTCATTCTACTATAAAATGGTTCAACAGTTATTTAAGTAATCGAACACAAAGGGTGTCAGTAGCAATGGAAGACGGTAGTAATAAGATGTCAGAGCGCAAACCTGTTACACAAGGAGTTCCTCAAGGCTCTATTTTAGGCCCTCTTTTATTTATATTATATACTGCTGATATTGTAAAACATATAAAATCGTGCCGATATCATATTTATGCTGACGATGTTCAGTTATTTATATCATTTCACCCGAATGAAGCACATTCTGCGATAGATAAGTTAAACTCAGATTTAGCTTCCATACTCGAATGGTCAAACCGTAACTCACTAGTTCTTAATCCAACTAAGTCCAAGTATATGGTTCTAGGTACACCGAAAGTAGTAAACTCAATTCAATGTCATCTTATTCCTGTTTGTATAGGTAGTAAAGTTCTGGACCGTGTTGGTGAAGCAAAAAATTTGGGAATAATCTTTGATGAACACCTAAGATTTGAAAAATATATCGGTGTTACTGCAGCTAACTGCTTCTATCGCATCAAAATCCTGTACCGTATTAGAAAGTACCTAAATCCGGAACTACGTGTTAGGCTTTGCGACAGTCTCGTATTATCAAAATTTAATTACATGGACGTGGTATACGGGAGGCGGATACTTGCTCGTACGAAACAGCTAATACAACGGGTACAAAATGCATGTGCCCGTTTCTGTTGGAACATTCCTCCACGGGAGCATATAACACCATTTATAAATAAAGCCTGTTGTTTAAATATGGAGAACCGTAGACGGCTCCACTTTGCCTCGTTCCTTTTTCAAATTATTAAGTCCGAAACTCCTCAGTACCTCTTTGAAAAGCTTGTCTGGATGGGTGACCAAAATCCAGTATATAAAACTAGACAAGCTGCAACTAAACTCACCATTCCCAAGCACCACTCTGCTAGTTTTCGAGGAAGTTTCAAATACAGTGCCACTAAGTGTTGGAACAACTTACCACCACCACTTCCCAGCCTTAGAACAGTTGAGAATTTTAGGAAAAAATACAAAATTGTATTACTAATGCAACAAATCCAACCTTAGTGGCAATATGTACACTTAAATATAGTATGTATGTAAATATATCTAATATTTTTACTTATTATTATTTATTTCTTTTAATATACTTACCTAACTATTTTATGAAAATATTTTTGTCTGCCCATCTCTTCTATATGTATCGTGGTTATATTTTGCATTTATTCTATTTTTATTTCGTATTTTAATATTACTCACATATTGTTTCTCTAATCGTAACAATGTCTAGGGGCCACTGAAAACCAGCTCTGTGTATGCATAATATTGCAGCATAGATTACGCTGAGTTGGCTTCCCTTTTTCAAGGACACTGTTTAACAATTGTTTTTCTTTATTTTTAATTCTTTTACTTTTTCTCTTGTGTGTAAATTTTATGTAATTTTTTTTTTGTTGTTTAGTTAAGTTTTGTTTATTTTTTTTGTATTGTATTGATGTTCTTTATTGATGTCCTTGAAATAAATGTTTTTTCTTTCTTTCTTTCTTTCTATATATTATAAGGCATTAACTTCATCAAGTTACTCTTCATTTTTAAGTCAGATATTAGAAACATTTTTATGCCGTATACATTTTAATACAGGGTGCATTTTTCACAAAATATTTGATTTTCCATAATACGCTTCTGCGTCTCCCTTACCCCATCAATGATAATGACATTTAGGAGGTTCGTAATTCACGCCGTACGACAGGCTCGAGTGCCCTAGATTGGAACCTGTAATGTAAATATGTGGCTGTATTGCAAGCCTAACAAGATCATAGTTTTCGTTGTTATTTAATGCTTATGAAGTTATTTAACATGTTCAATATTGACTTTTAAAGAACGATAATCAAACTGATGAATTGTCTTCACTTTTGCTTTGTAGAACTTTAAAAATATTGATAAGAATGACACAACAACCATGTTAATCTTTTAATAAATTTATATGTAACGTTTTTTAGAAGGTGTTTCAGGGAAATATTGAAATTAAAAATTAAAATCCATACTTTCTTCACGAGACTATTCGAGCTTACAACTTGATGTGGAGACCTTCTCTACAAACCTAGTTATATATTATATACCGTAAACTAGATAACCTGTTCTTTACCGTATATTCCTAGATATCCATCCCCATGTGTATATTTAGTGAGTTCATGCCATTATAAAATTCAGCTGGCGGGCAAGGGCCATCTCTAATACTCGACAAAATGGCAGAAAGCGCTCCCAGAGGTCCCTGAATGTGTCCTGTTTATGCTTCACCAGGTTACAGGACTTTGAATTCGATGTACTAAATGTTGAATTTTTGATACATTTTCGGTAGTTACAATTTAAATGAGATTGCAATGGTTAACTTGATGTTTAAATTATGTTAAATCAAAAATATAGATAAAAACAAAGATTAAAAAACTTGAAAATTCAATCCCTTTTTATAAATTGGAATTTTATAATTTAAGGAACAGCAATTTAAATCATTTTTTTTAATTATAATACATCCCATTTCTATTAAAATCATAGTAAAACCAATTCTATTTTACTCGACAAAAATCGCGCCCAAATCTCGCGTACCCAAATCCAGCAGTAAAAAATTACAAACGAACACAACTCAAAAGGAAGCGTAGTGAAAATTAATTAAGTTTACCATAAAGCGGCGTCAAATAAGAAGGAAAAATAAAATGGACGAAAGTAAGAATTTTAATAAAGCCAAGTCACGTAAACATTGACGTTTACAATACTACGACACTGGGAAAATAAAATGCGGATCATGTACCTACTTTCATAACCAACTTTATAGACTCGGGAAATAGTTTATTGAAAAACAGCCAAAATACAGTAATGATAATAAAATAAAACAATTGCTCGGTATTCCTCCGGATACAATTTATGGTGTAGTAAATTTGTTCGTAAAATTTGATTAAGACGATGATGGTACAGAGTCGAGTTATGATCGTCGTTTCGATTTCATTGATATTGAAGGGTAGAGGCTTGCTGTAAAAATGTTTCACCTAGAAGTCATTTCGAACCTCAACCAATTTATGTTCATTTTGATCAACCGTAGATCATTCTCAATTCACGGGCTTTTAACTTATAATGCAAGATTTACCTAAAGAACCTTGCCGTACCAAAATACAAAAAAAAAACACTAACGTATTGTTTTACTTTACTTTCCAAGCTTCCCTTCATAAAAAAGTATAAAAAGCAAAATTTTTAATAAAAGGAAACAACCCAATATAAAAAAGCATAGCGTCCCTTTGAAATGCGTCCCTAATCTATGTCCTAATAAATATGTAAAGGGCCTCATCCCGCAAAATTATGTCCAAATAATATAGTGGATTCCAAGCATGATTCCAAGCTGGCAGAGGCACCGAATTAGTGAGGTACGTGACGTTGGTGAAAATTTTTTGTCCCAATTTATTGTGCCCTTCGGTCACGCTTAGTTGCCCAAGAGCCGTTTAATTTGTTTTTGTTTGCGAATCTCTTCGATGGACTTGTAATATATTGGTGGGTTGTGCGATCTGGAAATATGCGTAAATAGAAATTTAGGACATAAAACTGGTATTTGGTTCGTGGAAGTTTGGAGCTATAGGTATACTACCTAATAAATTTATGCTTATTTAAACAACATACCTACCATTAAGAAGCCAAAGTGGGCATAAATAATACACACTACACAAAATATAAATAATATAATTATCAACTTACCTAGAAGTCAACAAAACTTACAGAATCCTAAAACTTCTGAGACAGTTCACATTAAAATTACAATTGTCACCTAATCACTCAATTATTCAGAAAACTCAAATCTGAATTAGTATTGGAAACGTTGTATGAATTTTTACCATTCTTAAAAAGCCTTGTTGTCTCTGGAGCCATTTTAAAACTAGGTAAAACTCAACTGACTTTCAACGACAATTTTATACGACAATTTGATAATTAAGTTTCGGGCTACATTAGTATGATAAGGATGTTCCAGAAATAAAAGGGGATAATTACTAAACATTACTTTTTTGTGTAAAAAAGTAAAAATGTAATGACGCAATATATTAGGGGATATAAAAACAAAGTTATTTAATATATTTTTGTTAGCTTGAAGGGATTACGTAAACATTCATGCAATGTGTTTCAATTAGTGATTGCAAGTTCAACTAGGTAAAAAAATCAAAATTATATGGTAAATATTAAAAATACTTAATATGTAATGATGATTCGAAAGTGCTACTAAATAGTAGTCTAATTGAATAAATGAATGTTTGAGTTTGAGTTTGAAATCAAACTCAAACATTTATTTATTCAATTAAACTTCTTCGAGAAGCACTTTTGAATGGTCATTATATATTTTTAACATTTACCACCGATTCGGAAAGCAGTATCTACGGAGAAGAACCGGCAAGAAACTCAATAGTTGCTCTTAATTTTTAATCTGGAATCTAAGAGGATTATAATTAAAACATACCATAGAATTATTTTAAAATGGCGAATTAAATTATCGATAAATACAATTTCTAAATATATCATCATCAATAAGTTGTTTTTTTTTTTCACTACAGTGATACAATGTGATAGATATTTTTGATGAGGGTTTAGGCCATAATCCACGAATGCTTGTAGATGTCACATGTCGCCAAATACATAGTAAGTCTCGTAAGGCAGATATTTTCACGATCTTTTTTCTACAAAAGAAAGTTATTATAAAAAATATATACCTACCTAGTAACTGCAATTCATTTTGTTCAACTAGTTTCAGTTCGATATCTCTCTTCTTATATTATATAAAATTCTCGTGTCACAATGTTAGTCTGCATACTCCTCCAAAACGGGTGGACCGATTCTCATGAAATTTTCTGTGCATATCGGGTAAGTCTGAGAATCGGCCAACATCTATTTTTCATATGTACCTACCACGGGCGAAGCCGGGGCGGACCGCTAGTTTTCATATAAAACCTTCAAGTAAATCCAATTTTTCAATGACATATCTCAATTAACACCATTGTTTACATAAATAAAGCATAAAACAACTGTTTTATTCATTGATATTGAAAATAACATCATTACACAATTTACCATAATAGAGCACCCACGTTACACTAACCTATAAATATCTCAGCAAATTGCTATTATTCGAGCGAACACCTTTTTGGCACGTAACCCGATCGATCTGTTTACCTGAACACTGAGATTTATGATCAACACAATAACAAACAAACAAGCTATTTTTGTTTGGACGTAATTATGATAGCAAATTTGTGGATAAGGTTAGACATGATTCTATAATCTATTAATGTGTTTGGTGAAATGTATAAAGGTGGGTATCGACTTCGCGCTCCAAGAGGTCGAACATTGGCGCGCGCTCCAGCCGCGTGAAATGGATACCAGTTTGGAACGCGCGCCAAAATGTTCGTTGGAGCGGTCGAACGCGGAGCGGTCCGTTCCGTCGGGTGTCGGTTTTTTACCGCGCATCAAACGTGGCGCGCGCGCCAATGGAGACGGGTTTGTCGTATTTTTTGTGTTTGTTGCGCTCCGAGTAATAATTATTATGGATAACCAAAGTTGCCGTAAATTAATTCAGCTATATGGTACGAAAGAAGTTTTGTGGAACAGTAAAATTTCTTCGTATCATAATAAATCGCTTAGAGATCTTCTCTGAGCGATTTATTGGTTGGTGAGAAATCAGTAGTGAAATGGGAGTCCCTGTGCCAGATTTAAAGAAAAAAATGGTGCTGCTGCTCGTACACGACTAGCTTCCATGATGAACGGTCAAACACTGGAACAGTTGCCACGCGCGCCAGGCGCGCTTAGTTGATATACTTCAATTATTTGGAACGCGCTCCGCGGAACGCACTCTCGGCGCGGTCATTCATGGCGCGCGCGCCAGGAGCGCGAAGTCGATACCCAGCTTAAGAATATAAAGCAAGACTGAGACATAAAATTAGTTTCTCAAATTTAATTTTATGAATGCCTCTTATTCGTTTTTAAAATATTGTCTCTTATATAAACGATACCTAATAACTAACCTTTTCATATTATGACATGTTATTTTTCTATTCGTGTTAATTTCGTAAAATATCTTCCACTTTTATACAAACATATTATGTTAAATTGTATTTTCCTTGTATGTCTAAAGTGTTAACAATTGTTGGTTATCCTTTGTAAAAATAAATAAATAAACATAATAATGAGGTGGTTGACAACTCATGTAACGAATTTGTCCCATTATATTCATTCCAAATAATCATAAAAGTGTTTGTAATAAAATCTGAAAAGGCAAAGGGATTTTTTCTTGTATGACACTCAATTTGAAACACAATGGAGATTTTGTATTTGTCAATATCGTGGGTAAAAAATATATGAGGCCAAAATTGCCCAAAGCGACCCGAGTATGTTCTCATTAGCTTCTAATTACGGCGGCTACGAACCGACGGAAATTCAAATTTAAATTTCGTACCCAACACTCATATGTCAAAAATGAACGAGCAAACTTCTAGTTTATTACGTCGGGTAAAAAGCCAAAATTGTGTGTACGTTTGAGAAATGGAATGCTGTAAGATGAACCTGATTCGAGCCGCGCCAATATATTTTTAATTAGAATAAGGGGAGGGTTCAATATCGCGTGCGACGCGGCGCGCTCGCAAATTGCGATTTTTAACCAATAACAAAAAGGCAACAATACGAATTTTAAACGGTTATCGTTTCCTTTTTATGTTAATGATTCGTATTGAAATTTGAAACGTTCGGATGTTGCCAATGATCGTGTAACTTCGGTAACGACCGGCCGGGATTGAGCCGTAGTCTGCTTTTATTGTTGTTACTCCCTTTCTTGTTCGGAACGAGCACTGATTGTTTTTCTTTTTCCCGTCCGAGACAATCTCAACTTTGCGTAGACTTCAATAAAAAACGTAATTTCACATCGCTATATTAATGTTAGCGGTAATGGATCTAATAACGTAACACCATGTAAAATTTAATAACGTTTCGCTCTCGGCCCTCAATGAGTATCTATTATAATTATCCGTCGCGTTTAATTCCACTCCACGAAAATTCGGATGTAAAGAATTAAGGAGGGTTTTCTTATTACAGGCTTTATAATCTCTTAAGTAACGGTGCATACATAAATTAAAACAGAAAAACGCTAACAAAGAACGCGGCCGGGATGACTCGGGATAAAGAGGGACACTCGCGGACCGTTTGAAAGGAGTTAGGCGTCGCGCATAGGAGGCCATCGGGCCGTGAATGGCGCTCGAAGTTGGGACATTAAAATATTCCGCGCGCTAGCATGCCCCACGATGCGTAAGACCCATCGGACCATATTTCAAACCTGAGTTTTGTTTATGAAACGTCATGTCTCTACCTTTTATTCTTCCGCGTTTTGCTATATTTTGACGTGTGAGACCATTAAAAATAATGAAGCGAAATTTTACATGTGAATTTCGGGCGGTTTGCTCTTTATTGTAGCGGTTTTGCGAGTTGCAAATGACCGTTTATTTTAGACTCGCGAGAAAACGTGGTTAAATCATCGTTTTGTGTCAACGCGGGTCATTTTATCTGTGTGTCATTTTTTGTTGGGTTTACGAAATTTAAAGCTGTGTTTTATTATCGCTTTAAATTGTTACAACGTTGTATTCTTTTGAGCGTATATCGCGTGAAGATAATATGTATTTTTAATAATTAACCTACTTTATACCAGACTTAATATGCACTCAAATCTCCAAAACATTTATTATTAAAATGTCGTTAAAAGCAATTCGAATAAGACTCAACACCTAAACGCGTATTGAATGGAACTCTATATACATGTTCTATATCCATTGTTTGTGTGACAATAAAACAGTTTTCTTTCTTAAGCGCGAAAGTTTATAAGCGCCTTAAACGCTTGTATTCCTTCAATCGAATACAATACAACGGAGTTTCAAACATTTCCATTCAATAAAACATTCAAAGTTTAGTATTATTGGAAGTGCGAACGAAATTAGGATCCTTTATGTCGTAATCTTGGCGGGATAACGTTAATATTTCGTATTTACGCGTCTCACAAACTGTTTTCAATGGGCCTATATTTTAAATCATAATAGCATTATATTACGAATGTCTTTTACATCACACTCTTTATGGTAGTTCTTTAGTTAAGTAACTTAGCGTAAAGAGTTACGATAAGTACCTATCTGCTTTTTTATTCTGGCGATACTTAGTTTGAAAAAAAATAAAAAAATATGGCAGTTATTCAACTCAAGTTTATTTTTACATAATCATTTTAATCCGTCAGTCCTCGGATCACAGACACAATAGAAAATCTATTGTGTCTCGGCCCGATCGGGCCGCTCGGTGGTCAATGGGTTATATTATAATAATGTAAACACTGAAATATAAAGACAATTCACTCGTAAACACAAAAAAAATTTGCCACAGAAAGTATTTTCAAATATAAGAAACATTATTTTTCTTTTCAATATTTAACTTTTATAATATTCTTGTACGGCCAAAATCTACATTGAAATAGCAGTAAGTTCAGTCCAATAATTGGCCGACACCCAAACTTTCATCAATTAGGATCCGCTGATAACGTTAAAACTTTACGTTTCACGATTAATTGTGAATTTACGCATCTTTGTATTTATCAACCGACTTCAAAAAAAGAGACTCTCAATTTTATTGCATTTATTTTTTGGGTTTGTTTCCAAAGAACTTTCGACTGGGTGAACCGAATTTGATTATTTTTTTATTTGAAAGCTAGTGGTTGTGTTTCATCTAAATTTGGTTTAGGAGTGAAAATTAGAAGACGGTTTAGTTTATTGTTTTAACTATATTAATTTAAATATAAATACACTACAGACCATCAATACCCAGACTTTGTCAAAGACGATAATTTTTACGAGAGTAAAGCCTGAACGACCTTGTTTTTAACACGATTCGTCTGTATCACCTGGGACGCGAGTTTACGTGACGCGGGACGCGGGACGCGTGTCAACGGGAACGATGTTATAATAACTATTGGGATGTTTGCTTTAAAATTACTCTTAAATACTACCTATACTTAAAAAAAGACATTCTCTTAAATACTAACTATATTTTTAGGTGCTTTATTAAATACACGATTTCAAATATTATTAAACTTACTGTCGTATTATTTTATCGAAAATTTCAACTCGTTAGGCTTATAATAATTGCAATAAAAATTGACTATGTTACAGAATTAATTTAATAAATATCAGAATCACAAAGTCAATGTCTTTTTCAGGATGAATCCTCATGTTTCAATCTCCTCACAAACTCTTAACAAATTACAAACTATATAAGTAGTAATCTTCTTATATATAAAAATGAATCGCAAAATGTGTTGGTAAGCGCATAACTCGAGAACGGCTGAACCGATTTCGATAATTCTTTTTTTATTATATTCCTTGAAGTACGAGGATGGTTTTTATGTAGAGAAATCGTAAATATGTACCACGGGCGAAGCCGGGGTGGACCGCTAGTTAACTTATAAAACGACAAAACTTTTTACCAAAAACGTTATAAAAAGCAATAAATTGCGAGCTTTCAATCGGTACATTAAAAGGGCTCGTTTCGTTGCTTATTAAGATGGAAAGTGAATGCTATTAACACGATCAATGGACATAATTACTGGCCTGTAATGGTTTTCATAATTCGTAGTCTATATTGTTATTTCATAGATAATATCTAGTAGAGCAATTATAATAATGATGATTGTTTAACTCTAAACTTTTCACTTATTAATTCTTTGTCACATGAAAAATGCGGAAAAACATCGCCGAGTAAAATGGAAATTAAAACATAATTATGTTAAATATCGCAGTAATTAAATAAATAGGAAGGAACATAATGATCAGAAATTGTATGTAATGTGTTTCTTAAAATACCGTCACTCAACTCCCGTGAACAAAATAAAATCATGCGTGACGTCACATATGTCTGTCACGGTTTCGTAATAATGGACATCACAATTCATACGTGACAATTTATGTCACATCTAGTTAAGCTATGTTCTTTGTCCCCTACTAATCCATTAGTGATGAATATGAATTTTCATGATCGGTAATTGATTGTATTCTAATATTCTTTTTAGCATTATTATGGGGCATTAAATATGATGCTTTTGTTTTAAGCCCGTTGATCGTTAGATTGTGTGGTTTATTATTATAGATATAAAATGACCAAAATGATAAATATAACGTGTCATTGGGGGCTATTAACCTATTTTTGGTATGCTTTTATTTATTTTTTAAGTCATTACTGAAGATAGAGTTGTATTTATAGCATTATGATAATATCACAGTCTATTAATGTTGAATACAAATACTTATTCTTGGAATGTATTGTAAAATGTGTGTACACTGTACAATGTATATATTATATAGTTGAGCATGTTATACAAAAAATATTAAGTCTTGTGACATGTTACAATAGAATATGACACACACGCCTATAAAATCCTTATTCCACACAAATGCAAAACTTTCTCAAAAACAATACCTATAATGTGTTCGAAACTTTAATTCATCCTGCATAATAGATAACTCGTAAAGCCTAAACCGGGCCGCATTGAACTATAAGTTTTAATCGCATGACCCGATTTGGACACACTGGCCGAATCCGACCCAATTCTGGCCTCATCCAGTGGCTCTAACCCATTGTGTCCACTGCCCACTAATCCATTAACGACGTTCATACAATAGTATTCAAACCAAATCTCGCTTTTACCGTATGTAATGATTCCGTGACCACTATACTGATATTAATCAGGGAAGTTTTGTCGAAAAAATGTTATATTGAATTACTGTCCGCGATAGTGATGTTTACGAATGATTGGATTGTAACGTGGATGTATAGGGCTGGATGTGCAATTATTATAATTAGTTATTTTATTTAGTTGATGTTTTCGGGGCTATTTCAGTAATCAATATTGAGACAAAAGCTTCTTCCCACAGAACATTAAACTTCTTCCCAACTAAATAATAAGAATTTAGTTTTAAGAAAGGGTAAAATGAAAAGACACATCGCATGTTATTCTTAACACTTTAGATCTATCTTCTTTGATTTTCCAAAATTACAGTGAAGTATTTACATATATTTTTGCCTTCAAAACATATTCTGGTTAAAATTATTTCAGGCCTTTCCAATCCTGTTTATTGCGGGCGAAATAATTACAAAATTTATATCCAACTCAAGCAAAAGGTTCATTCATAAAAGATATAACATTGAAACTTGTAAATAGGTATAAAACAGAATAATCATTTCATGTAGCGACTCACGTACGAATCTGAAAGTTTCTGATGTAAAAACTTCTTTATTTGGAGCGAGGAAACTCGAGTTACATAACGATATTATGTTGTGAATTATTGTGAGAGATTGTTATTTATTATGGTATGCAGGGTAATGAATTTAGGAATGTACGTGTATTGGTAATTGTATGATTCGTGTTCTATGTTATTCATAGGTATATTTGATTGAAATTTTGTTTCTCTATGTTGTTGGGTATATTAGATTGAAAATTATAACTGGAATAGATAGTTTTTTAACGTTTTTATGTCTATGTCGTGAGAGTTTTTTTTTTTTTCAAAAGTTTTCAGAAAATTAAAATAGAATTAATGTTTCATGGCATAATCGCTGTATTGTAATTCAAAAGTCATGTCGTGTTGTAGCTACTACTTGCAATTTTCCGTAGAAAGTGATATTGAAACTTAATATTATTTAATTCTACTCATCACTTAACGTTTAGCATAAATCCAAACATAAGCTTAATTTTTCTACCCCAGGAAGCTATACAAAACAAAATTAATACATTTTATTACACAACACAAAGGCGCTATAATAAAGCACCTATAATAAAATAACCCATCGGTAATTATGTTCAAGGGGCTCCATAAAAACTTCTCATACACTTTGCTTTTGTTTGCGAAATTATTATCAAGTTTATTCCGCGGCAACTTGGAGGATTTCGGGAAAAATAGAAAGACGACCCTTCGTACGTGAGTTACCTGTAATAGGTAAAGTTGCCTGTATTAATATATTGATTTATTATATGTACTAGAAAGGCAAATTATGTGTTTATTATCTGTGCTAAAAGTATCGTATATCATGACTGTGTTACGAAGTTTGCTCAATTATTAACATGACTAAGATGATGGTTTTTTTAGAGTACCGATTACACAAATTGAAAAAGCAGAAAAAATACGACATAAGGCTTTTGCTTCTAAACTTGTTCATAGTTTAAAATCTATCTGTATTAGATTAATTTCAGTATCTGAATTAGATTAATTTTTTCACGGGATTTTCGATGTCAGAACATTGAAATAAGTAATATAACAAAACCAATCACCAAATTAAATAAGGCCAATATTAGCCAATAATGTTTTATGAAATAAAATTTTAACACAACAAAATATTTTATAGGTCTCATTGGAATTTTAGAAATAACATCACGATCTCTTTTAGGGCCAATTTTTCAATCCATGGTTAAAACTTATTCGCCCAATAAAGTATTACACGATAATATTAAAATGTCACCCGTAAACTGTCAAAGACGGGCAAAGAATACATTTTTGAAATGGTAGTTTAATACGTTATTCGACGAATAAGTATTAAGCAAGGATTAAAAAATCAATCCTTATAAAACCTAATATGTTTGCGTGTAAAATTTTGTTTTAGAAAGACTTCTATCCATTAATAAAATATATTTTCCGTTTTAAACTTTTTAAAATTAACTCAGCTTCATAATACATCAGTATAACAAGACAAGCTCCCGGCAGCGTAAACAAAATCATCTGCTTATTCGATTAGGCAGCAAAATTAAATGTACAGTAAATAGGTTAATAGAATCTGGGAGAGGTGTTGAGGCGATGTGAGACGCGTTATGAATAGTAATCAGGTCCATGTCACGGGAACATTGATTTCTTAGGGTAGAATACATTTGGAGAGGGACTTGATGTATGATCTACAATCTGGCTGAGTTCTGATGGTGCTTTGTAGTACAGGTGAAGATTCGTCAAATATACAGCGTAAAAATGTATTGTCAAATGTATGTGTAGTTTTGTGTTCATTTTAATTTATACTAGGCATCTATTCTGTGGGTTGATTAACATTGATGATCGATAGCGATAGTTAGTTATATTATTATTGGAAGATCATCATTAGGTTAACCATCTAGTTAAATACAAGATAGAAAAAAAGAGGGCAATGCATTGGTTTAAATAATAAGTCAAAATATTTTCGAATATAAGGTCTACTATGATTTTTGATTATTAAAATCAAACGAATAACCTAGCTTCTAATTCCTTTGAGACACACAATGTGTCTCAAAGGCAGAAATTACACTGCGATTATACGCCTTGACAGCTGTCGCAGAATTCCGCCATTTTAAGATCTACGAACCCTTCGCAAACTTTCTTAGTTGCTTCTTTGTTACAATTAGTTTTACAATTCTAATTTATGGAATTATCCAATTTACTTAGATCTAAGAATATTTATTGTAATAACATTTTTATAAGCCACTTTCTAAGTATAATTTGACATTGATGAAATCAGTCTTCGAATTTTTTAACGTAAGAAAAATTTTGGCAAAACAGGCATTATTTTAAGTATAGTTTGAAAGTGGAAATGGTTATCTTCTTGCATCTTTTTGTAAAACATGCGATGTGCGTTTTAGAAGATTATTCATGACTTCACTTAATTGAAAAAACAATTCTCTAGTTTTACTTACTTACACATAAAGTTTTAAAATTTACGTAATCGTATTTAATAATATTACATAACACTTTCAATAAATAAATAAAAGACATTGGATATATTTCAGTGTGCCGAATTCTTTGTTTTGAATTTCAACATTTCATACAAGCATAATTATGACGGTCAGGCTTCTACAATATCTTAAGAAATTCACCGATTTTTATAACCGTACCTGCTACGAAAAGTAGTCTAAATGCTAATCTTAGATACTAATACATACAAATCCTTTTATCTCCACTGTGAGAAAAGGAAAATCTTGCAAAACTTTTACTTGAACTATTTTATATAGTAAGTAGTTACTTATCTCTGAAATTTGTAATACAAATACATTTTTAAAGTTCATATAATATTACGTAATTTTTGCAATAACATTTGGGTATTGCTATTATAGTATTGTTGCATGTACTTCTTACAATGATTCCGTCTTATTCTAATAAAAACAACACAATTATACAGCATTTTAATGGTACCCTTAGCACAGAATAATATATAATAGTACATGTTAGTGAACTGAGCAGATCATTATTAGCAGATCAAAAAAAAAATGTGAGTTCTTATCGCGTGCAGTTGAGTTCTACAGTTCCTGATACTTTTTAGAAATAGTTCTGGCGTTTTTACCTTAAAAAACGACATTTGAAAAAATAATCTGCCAACTTCCCGTAGCAGATCATTTTTAGCAGATCAAAAAAAAATGTGAGTTCTTATCGCGTGCAGTTGAGTTCTACAGTTCCTGATACTTTTTAGAAATACTCGCGTAAAATGAAACACTAGAAAATTTATTTATGTCATATTTCATCACGCCGTAGCACCATGCCGTAGCATCATGCCGTAGTATCATGCCGTAGCATCATGCCGTAGCATCACGCCGTAGCATCACGCCGTAGTATCATGCCGTAGCATCACGCCGTAGTATCATACCGTAGCATCATGCCGTAGCTTCATGCCGTAGCATCATGCCGTAACATCATGCCGTAGCATCATGCCGTAGCATCATGCCGTAGCATCGCGCCGTAGCATCGCGCCGTAGCATTACGCCGTAGCATCATGTCGTAGCATCATGCCGTAGCATCACGCCGTAGCATCATGCCGTAGCATCACACCGTAGCATCACGCCGTAGCATCACGCCGTAGCATCACGCCGTAACACATGCCGTAACACATGCCGTAGCATTACGCCGTAGCATCACGCCGTAGCATCACAGCGTAGCATCACGCCGTAGCATCACGTCGTAGCATTACGTCTTAGCATCACGTTAAGCCGGGTCCAGGTCGGGTTTTTTCAAATGTAGTTTTTTAAGGTAAAAACGCCAGAACTATTTCTAAAAAGTATCAGGAACTGTAGAACTCAACTGCACGCGATAAGAACTCACATTTTTTTTTTTGATCTGCTAAAAATGATCTGCTAAGTTCACTAACATTAATAGTACTACGTACAGAAGGTTCACTCCCTATGCCTTTAGTTCAAATGTTAAACCATCCAAAATACATTCCCAAAACATTCAATTTATTCTAACCAAACAACAATTAATTTAAATCGAAAATAGGTTATCGGAAATCGATAAATATTATAAAGCACAGCACACAATAGTAGTCATTAAAATCGTTCATAATACAATTCTCAATCAGAATCGGAATGAAATGGGAATTAGCTAAATACCAAATATCGAGCTTCCAACGATAAATACTAATCAAGCTGATTCTAATTCCATCTTTATGTACGTTTAATTTGATTGTACATTCATATTCTGAATTCTAACCATGTATATGCATTCCTTGCAACTATGTTTTGGGTATACAACACATATGAGTCATAAGTCCACACATAAGTCCAGTAATAAGCCATATAAAATATAAACCAAAATGTTGTTGATAAAACATTCATATTATAATCTTGCTATCTGTAGCTACTCAGATTTAAAATACGGATAAAGATATAATGCAAACCAAACTCAAACAGCGTCGCGGATAAATTATGAAACTTATAAAACCACTAAGACAAGATTTAAAAAGGATATAAAGTTGAAAAAAATCCAATAAAGTCCCAGTAAAGAGCATAGCGGAACATATTTCAATATTAACACACAAAGTTTAAACAACTCTTTGGAAGCTCTCGGAGTTGTAAAAAATAATGTCAAAAGACTAAAAGCTCATGTAGATAAAATTTTAAAAATAAACTAACTTGAGGCAAACTCGATGGCAGCAAAAGTTGAGGACATGCTTGAACAAGACAAAATTCCGGCTAAAAGAGACTAACAAATAAACGGTCTTGTACTTATTACGATGCAGCTGTGAGCAATTTTAAAGCATTTGCTTTTAAAGTTTGATATAATGGGTTCGAAACAACTGCGAAATATAAGGAGCTCATATCATTCGCCGCCGGCTCGTAACCCGATAGCACCTGGCTTTAGAGTACTGGAAGGTGTCCCTTATTACTATTTAAAAATATTTTGCTATGTTTTTATTGGACATAGATAACATTAATAACGTAATCTAGTACACATTTAAACACAGTAAAGTACTAAATAACATATCATTTTTAGTTCAGCTAAATAAATACAACATCAAATAAATTTACGAGAAACCGTATTCCAGACCAAGGCACGTCCATTCGACCTCCACACAAACTAGTTTATTCCCAGTATATCTTCAAGATATCAAGTTTATTCGTAGCACATCTAGAAGGTATAATTCCTAGATCTCAGATAGATACAACCTGATCCGTTTTGTTTCCGCGATATCGGACGGCTTTAAAATATTCTTCTACAACATACATTTTACATTGCATGTTCTATTTGAGGATTTGTTTTTGAATTGTGGTCTTAAAATCGGGATTTGAATTTTATATTTTAAGATTTACTGGGTTTCTTTCGGAATGTTTTCTTATTAAGTGCAGATGGTGGTACACAAATAATACCTTATTTACGACACGAATGTGATTTTATGGAGCAACAAACATCACGCATCCTTACCATCTTTCGAATTTATAATTCATGAAGATTTTTCTTTTTACGTGGAGCCCATAATGTGCCTGGATTAAAGCCCTTTCTGCCATTCTATCCATTGTTTTTATGAGCTTATTATTATGTGTACCGAATTATTTTACTAAATAGTTATAAATAAGATTCTTAATACAAAACCTACCAATATTTTAGTAACAGACTGTACTTTTTCAACAAAATGTTTACTCAAACGACTTCATTATAGACTACATTATGCAATCTACCTTCAAGCTCACATTACAAGCATTTAAAAGCTACCCGCAACGAGATAAAGAGATTTAAATTCGTCATAATATTTCACATTTACAAAACCGCAAATTCAGAGGCTTCGCGAAAACTAATTTCATATAAATGAGATTTCATCACTAGGAAAACAGAGTCATTTCAAACAAACTCATTAGTGCTTGAAATAAATACTTGCCATAATATGTTTAAAAGAGGGATGGGAATATATTTGCCTCCCTGTCTACGCTGTGAGTGGAAATTAGTTTTCTAATATCGTTTGATATAATATGCGAGGTAATATCAGTGGTCAGTTGCTTGTTGATATTACTTTAATTAAAATTCTTCATTAGGGGCTCCAGTTCGTCTAGTTTGTATGAAGAAAATGTTATGTAATAATCTCTTATTTGCGTATGACGTTATATGCTTACATATAATTTTTGTTAGATTTTTTCGCTAGCACGGGATTTGATGTAGAAATAGTTTTTTAGAACAAAACTCTAGGAATTGGGATAGGGAGTATTATTCAATATAATTGAAAAGTCCAAAATAAGTTTTTCGTAAAAGGTTATTATTATAGGTATCGAAACGTTACATTTTTAAATGATCTTTACGGCTCAGTATGGTTCCTTCCTAATTTTCTAACGAAGACAGGAAGTGTTGCATGTTTATAGAACATAATCTATCCTTTTGGGGAATGACGAGAACACCCTTATTTTAAAATTATGTCCATGTCATTTAGGTAAAAGGAAAAAAACTGGCTTTAAATAAATAAATGGATGAAAATGGCCGTGTGTTTATCAAGTAAAACCGCGTAGCAATATTTCGATTCTCACGCCCGCGTTTGCTTGATAAAGATCTTTATACTTAGTGATAAGCGACCTTTCTGAATAATATAATATCATCTAAGTCCATAGTTTTACAATTTTATTTTGTACCACTCTAAATAAAGTATTAAATGTAACAAGCCCTCGTTTCTAAAAATAAATTAGTAAAATATAAGTTAAAAAGTTTGTAAAAGCTTATAAAAAGGTGTTTAAAACATGATATCTAAATCAATATCAATATCTAAAAAGATATAGTATACTAGTGGTCCGCCCCGGCTTCGCCCGTGGTACATATTTCGCAATAAAAGGTAGCCTATGTCCTTTCTCGGGTATCAAAATATCTCCATACCAAAATTCATGCAAATTGTTTAGTAGTTTAGGCGTGATTGAGTAACAGACAGACAGACAGAGTTACTTTCGCATTTATAATATTAGTATGGATTTTGTAGACGTATAGTTTAAGATGACTTATCTAAATCTCATTACGTATATTACATAGTTTATATTAAATAAATACACAACAGATCAATCACACAATATTACACGATCTTGTTGAATCAAAGTAACATAGTACAAATAATATTTGTATTTACTCTGTCAACAGTTGGTGCGAACACATTGTCGTAACGTTTAATGTATCGAGTTTTTGAGATATATTTCTATATACAAACTTGTTTTATAGTTCTCTTATAACTATACTATTGGTAGGAATTATTTTGCAAGTAAATTTTTTCTTCTTCACTCAATTAATGTTTCAACCCATACCAAAAAGGGGCTCCGCAAAGAAGTAAATTATATCTCAAAGGTAGTCATTCTATTGAGCTGAAGGTGTCTTTAAACATAACACATAGGTAACACATAACAATAACCTTAAATTTCTAACCTGCAAAAGTAAATTCATAAAACATAATGCCCTCAAATCCGCATACATTTCGAATTTACCACTTTCTGCCGAACCTACAAAAATGAAAAGCACATTAAAATTTAAAACAGAGAATTCAAGGCTATCCAAAACTGTCTCCGAGCACACGCTCGACGGAACAAAATAGATTTCAAACGTGGTGTTGCCATTCGATCCTCTATTCACAATGGGGTGTTCTAAATAAATAGTTGGCAACATTATTCGCTCTAACGACTCGGAAGACGGATCTCCTTACTGAGGGGTTTGAAGTTATGCATTGGGATCCTTAGAGACGCTGGGTTCATTTTTAGGGACGTATCGATAATTCACATGCTTGGCGGAATGTGTTACGTGTGATGTCTTGTGTTTTATGTAGGTTTGTTTCAATTATTAAATGCGTCATTTCGTGAATTTTAACTTAATATTTATAATATGTATGCATCGTTATTTAGAATTTTGGGAATTCTAAAACTTGAGTTTATCAACTTAGTTGTGATAAGTAGCATTATAGAATTATTCTTTTTTTTCTACTAATATAATCATCATAGAAATATAATTTTGAATTATCTGATAGAGTAAACGTTTATCTGCAAGGGTTATAATTTAACAGTTTTTCCAGAATTAACCAGATCCACTGAAACACCAATCGACTCCACAATAACAGATATATCACTATTAATTAATGTCCCTTGCGTAGATTTAATTTACTTAAAACATATCGCGACCCTTTTGCGGTTATATGAAGTTGTATGAGCCATTAAAATGGATTTAGAGACAGCTCCAAACTTCTAAATTGGCCAACCGTGGCGTTAGTTCTGCGTTATGGATGAAGTTTTAGTTTTACGAGTACTTTGCCACTTTCCCTCTCTAAAGATTACTGGAATAGTTTTGGCCCGTCGACTGAAATCAGCTTGTTTTACATTGAGTGACTGTTTAGACTTTATGCCCTTTGATTTAGGAGAAAGAGTAATGGATTGCGTACATTCTTTTTAAACGTATTCAAGGTTTTAACGAGGATTCAGTCGCCGGGTGCGAATTGTTCTATTATACATAGCTAGCTAATATTTCTAGGCCCGTTCTCATTGATTTTTATGAAGTTCAGAAAGTTTATATACAGATATAACAAATGGTATATAATATTAAACTTTTTTATACTGAATAAAATATAATTAAAAATAATTCGAAAGAAGAAGAGATATTAATGAATAGGTAAAGGTACTTAAAAACCGAGAACATGTACCACTTAAAAGCTGTTAATTGATGTATTGTCACAATAATTTAGTAGCGATGCCTAACACGCTAACACGCTATGTCGAAACTTATGTTCTGTTTAATTACTAGTGACAATAGGGTTGCCACTGTTTAGTTATAAATATTAATAATTGTTGTTTAAGTCCTTAATAAAATGGTAACTATATATACATAGTTCAGTTCAGTTCGTTATTCATAATATTATTGTATTGTGAAAAGAAAAATCTAGCAATATAATGCTTTGTAAAACTTTATTTGATATAAAGTTACAAGATTAACTTTGATATATTTTCCTACTTCTTCACATAAAATATTATTTACCTATAATTTTTTTCCCAATATATTCTTACAGACTTCAACGTGTAATTTATTTAGCCAATACTTCTAGACTAAATTATATGTACCAAATTTTAATTTTATAAATACGAACAGCAACAAACAACACAACATTATTTTATATTATTCTTTTTAATTTAATATCATTCAGGGATTCTAACAAATAATCTGTTCAACCCTAGTTATCTATGTCATTTGATGAAAGAGCGAACTAAACGAATTAACATAGGTCGGCACGCGACTCCGCTCCATAAAAAGTTAATTAAACATAAACTACTTGAACTACATTAGACTGCCGCTTATAGATTATTTTGGAAAACAAGCTATTATAAAGAAAAAATGTAGATGTATTTCCAATTTTCATTATGCGTTTAACAACTTTGGACTAGTTCAATAAATTTATAATTATTTTAAATTACTAACAACTTAGATCATATTTTATGATAAGGTTTGTTACCAGCATCTTTACTGAATATTTTGTCTTCAATTATTATAAAAAGTCTTGTCATTTATGAATTAAACTCGTCATCAATTAATTATTATTATAGTTTTAAAATTGACATTTTTCAAAAAGAAATGTACTGACAAAAATAAAACGTACTGCACTCACATGCACTCATAATGAGAAGCATTTAATTATCTTCATACAAAAGTGTTTTATTGCTGTTTACAAACGGGGTACTGTAGGCTCGCAAGTACTCGTATTGAGTAATTGTTTGCTAATTGCTCTGAACGTTGTTATGTGTATGAAACACATGTGAAGGGCTTTCACGTGAAATATGTTTTTATTGCAGTGCATGTAGGGAATTATACGTGGTACGGTGTTTTCTAAGTAGGAGATTATGAATTTTATTATTTTATTTGGTATTCAATGACATGTATCTCAGTTTACAATCTTTTAATGTGTGATACTAATTCTACTAATATTATAATACAAGTTGGATTAGTAACGCGAAAGTTTGTGAGGATGAATGGATGGATGTTTGTTATTATTTCGCGTAAAAACTACTGAATCGATTACAATGAAATTAGGTATGTAGGTAGCTGAAGACCCAGAATGAGATATAAGCTACTTTTTATCCCAGAAATCCTACAGGAACGGGAACCATGCGGGTTTTTCTTTGAAAACGCGGGCGTAACTGTGGGCGGAAATCTAGTGTAGTATAAATTTTCTTTAGATCTATGTTATTTAGTAGATAATTTATTTTCATAAATATGAAAAATCACAGCCCCATACCTAACTACTCAATCTAACAAACACGTACTTCAATACAATAAAACAACTATTTTATCCTGACCCTTGGCCTATAGATTAAATATAGCATTTTAATAAAAGCCAATGATGTTTAAACTATGGTCGGCAAAGCCGGGGTGGTCAGGATAAACAAAGTTAAATGAGTATTGGAGGGCGATATCACGCTAGGTTCAGTGCTACAGTACACAGAGGGTTTTAATACGTGTTGTATACTACGTGCTTGCTATGGCTTCGCCTGAGTTGAAATAGCATATTATGTTACTAAAACATAGATTTTTACCAGATGTTTGTACCGGCTTCGTCCGGGTTGATATTTGATATGTATTAGTCCTTGTTACTAAAATATGAATAAATAATCTTTATTTTGCCATAACATACTTAACTTAAACTTACATGTGATTGCCATGACTTCGTCCTGGTTTACCCGAGAAAAAAATGGCTGTTCTACTAAATATTAATAAATGAACGATCTTTATTTACCAGAACTAATGTTTTCACGTTTTTGTACTCGGTAAAGTTTCTCATAGTGAAAGAATTTTATAAATTCGATAGAGCCGTTTTCGACTTCATTCGTTACTTTCAAAAGTACAAATCTTTCCACTAATGATAGTGTATATTTAGATGAATGATTTATAGGATGTATCTTACAAGCCGCTCATCCCGGTTTTTCCTGGGTTGACCTTAGGATAAAAAGGGACTTAAAATCTAACCTTTGTCACTTGGGAATCATGTAGCTTCCTAATGGTAAATAACTTAGAATCGGTCGAGTGGTTTTGATATAATTATTTTCGATATATTGTTACTTTCAAATATTTGAAATAAAATATTACTGAAAACACCAAACAGCTTCTATCTACGCAATAGAATTATTGATAGATAAAATTATTTACTCTCTGAACATTATTTTATATTGAACTAGCTTACCGCCCGCGGCTTCGCCTGCTTTTCTAACAAATTATATACTAAAACCTTCCTCTTGAATCACTCTATCTTAAAAAAAACCGCATCAAAATCCGTTGCGTAGTTTTAAAGATTGAGTTGAAAATTCGGTAGAATGTTGATTTATTCTTATTGTCTGAATATTATTTATTCCATATTAATTTAATTGTGCGAAAAATAAAAACAAGATATTAATATTTTAAATAACAAGGTAAAAGCGTAAAATGTTACTTTGTTCACTGTAATAAGTCCTTACTTATTGTGTCGTTAAAGCGATATTCAATAAAATTGTTATAAAATTCCAAACTTTGCGAAACTCGGCAAAAAAGTCGAATTGCTTTTCGTTTTATAAAGACATAAATTTAATAATAAAAGTAAAGTGTTTTTTATCGCGGAAGATGGTGTAAGTTAGGGTGCTAAGAATTTAAGAGTTCAAGATTCGGTTTTCTTTGACTTACAATTTTCTTCTTCGCTTTTTGCTTATAATATATTATTATGTTGATTTATACCTGGGGAGGTTTGCTTTGCGTTTGTACGATACATAAAGAAAATATATTATATATATATATATATATGGGTGATTATACAAAAATGGGGTAACTCGATGTCATCAGCCAATTTAAACAAAGTCTTATTATATTTTATTCAAATAACAATCTATTTTAAAACAATGAAGCGTCCTTTATTTGGTCACTCAATTTCACTTCTTTATTTAAAATACAAATGAATAAAAATAATAAATTAATACCTCAAACGTCAGTACTTTGGCATGTCACAACTCCGAAAACCAACAATCAAGTGACTATCGTTTAAACATTATCATCGATTTAAGAAAACTTACTAATTCACTACAATCTTTGATGTACATAGTATTATATACTACAACTTTCATAACGCAATGTTTTCCATTTTATTTAAAAAATAAAATTAAACTTTGTCATCGTTTTCACTAGTCAGTCCGTTGTGTGTTTTTTAAATTCGAAATTCTCGCTAAATATCACCAAGTCGAGGTCAAATCCCTGTCTAAGTATTAATGTTGGTAATGAAGTTACTTGTGCACCGCATATTTTGACGGCCGTCATAACTGTACCAGCGCTAGGGTTGTGTTTGTCCTCTAAAATCTTGCTGCGCCAGCCAACATTTCAGTCCTATGGTGAGTCGTTATTTTATTGTTAATCCGATTTTTATGTTCATTTATAAATGGTTAACTATGATTTGTAAAAATATAGTTTGTTGATATCAGAAATTAGGCAAAAAAACCTAATTTGTGATTATAACCTCATATTAAGTCCCTTTTCATCAATCCGCTGGCATCAGTCCTTTGTCAGATATCGCGCCAGAGGACTGACGGGGCCCCATAGTACTGATGATTCTATCATTTTTGAGAACTTTTATCTTGATTGCTATTGGTATAAGCATTTCTATATTATATTTCAGTTAAAAACATCATGCGCCACGCTAAAAGAAACTGAATTTGACTAGGGAAGAAACATTTAAAAAAGAGTAGCAAAGAAAAGTGCTATTGAAACAAACTACTAATAATTTTATTAAAAAGATCTTATTTTCTTTTAATTATTGATTTTGATGCTTTCAGGGCATAGCTTTTTATATTTATCAGATAAATACGTAAACGTATAATACTGTGAAGTAAAATTACCTCAAAATAACATAAAAGTTAATTAATATACTTAATAACATTATAAAAATGTCAAGGGGCTCTTATGAAAACTCAGATGAGACTTTCATTCGAGCTTTTGGTTTTTAATTTTATAATAATTAGTACTTTTAACATAAATATTGGTAGATTTTTAGGGCTCCGAACCTCAAAATGAAAAAACAGAACCCTTATAGGATCACTTTGTAGTCCGTTTGTCTGTTAAGACGTTTTTTTGGAACGCGTGGAGGTATCAATCTGAAATTTATATTGGATACTCAAGATTAAGAACCCTTGGGGCTGTAAAAAAATCAAACTTATAACGCAACGCAATCAAAAGATACCTACATCCGTTAATACTGCAAATTTCCACAAAATTCAATATTCGCAAGGGAATAAAAAAACACACAGGATACTTGCCGTGTATACAGTCTACTATAGTTTACTTCTACTCGGTAAATAGCAACGTCTTATAACACAGATAAAGGAAAAATTGCTAAAAGTGTAAATTTTAAGTTACAAACATAATAAAAAATAGGTTTGTTAGGAGTCCAACTCGCACTTGGCCGTTTTTTTGTTTCTATTGTTTGTGAATTACTTAAAATATCAAGTAAAACTAATTCAAAGTAGTAAAAGTTAAGTAAGAGAGTAAGAATATTCACGTTGCGTTAAATGTCAGAAGGCTGTTTTGAAAATTGAGAGATTGTTTTTCCCAGTATCACATATTATTAATTATCATTTTTAAACATGTTAGTACGTAAAAGACATGTGCCATTATTAAAACTGAGAGATTTGTAGTAATTTTCATTGAATTTCTTTAAGAATAGTTTAGATCTGGTGTCGTATGTGACTAGACATTCTCCTGATTGTTGTTTGAAGTCTTTAAATTTTTTAAAATTAAAGTTTTTGCTCACCGCGCCCGTGTGGATTAGAACTCGGATTTCTAATTCGATAGTCCGACCCTACGACAGCGCAGCTATTTATGCTAAGAGACTCCGCGCGAAATACGTGAACGCTTATCTACGTACGTCGTATAAGATTTGTGTGGTGTCCCCAACCTTCGGTATGAATAATTGTAAGCGCTGCAACGAAAAAGTATCTGATGGCGCTCTTTGTTCGAGCTGCCGTAACACTTACCACTTCCACTGTGCGACGTTATCTGAAATTGGCTGGCGGAGACTTGGCACTGAACGACAAAATTCTTGGTGCTGTCCTGACTGTAGAAACTCTGTCTCATCCGGTGACGCCGTTAAACCTAGTACTGAGCCTAATTCCTATCAGTCATCTTTGAATAGGATTGAGGAAATGCTATCACCGCTCTCTACTCTGCCGGAAAAGGTTGAAAAGTTAAGGAGTGATTTGAACGACTTAACGAGCAAAATAAATGCAAATGTTATTGAAGATTTATACAAAAGACTGGAAGATATAGACTGCAAGTTATCCATAGTTGACAGACTTAACGAAGATATGAAGAAGTTAAAGTCTGATATGAAGGGATTTGGAGAACGTTTTCAAAGGTCCGAAGTTGAAGCAGCTAAGAGTCGTAACACTATAAATACTCTTCTAGCGAAAATATCTGCCCTGGAACTTGAACAAGGTCGCACAGAACAAAAGAATAGATTTTTAAATGTGGAAATTATCGGTGTGCCTGAAGAATCAAATGAAAATTTACAAAAAGTATTCCTTCGTCTAGCCTCTGCTATTAGCTGTAACCTCAACCAGGAAGATGTTGAATTCATTACAAGGGTTCAATCATTCAGAGACAAGAAGGACAGCCCACGTAAGATAATAGTCAAACTGAAAGACAAAGCCACAAAGGATACTTTGATCAATAACTTTAAAAAGTCTAACAAAGTAAAAGGCATAACATCACATGACCTTGGTTTCACGGGTAACTCCCTGAAGATATTTATTAATGAACATCTTACAATCGCTAATAAATTATTACTTAACAACTGCAAGCAACGTGCCAAAGAAAGAAACATCAAGTTCGTTTGGATCAGAAATTGCACCATTTATTTACGCGCTAATGAGAAAGCGCCGGCGAAGGTCATAGCTTCGGATGAAGACCTGAAGAATTTTTTAGAAACCTGCCCTTAACCATTTATTTCAATAGCAATTTACTTCTTTTAGATATGTTATTAATTTTAAGTTTTGATCATGCCCTACATAATATTACATACGCTTTTATATCTTCAGTATCTACCACTTACAATTTTTTAACACACTTATACACTACACAATACAAATACCTTTTAATTTACATTATACGTGAGCTCTCAATAAATTATTTTACGTCAACTTCATATATAAATAATTATTATTACGACTTCATTATAAAAGGTTCCGCTCCCCTGTACTGCATTACTTTTTTCAGAACTGCCCGCAATGTTTTTAACAATTTTTGTCATGTTCCGATAGTTTTATTCTATAATTATCTTTATAATATTCATGTGAATAGTGTAATATTACTAAAAAAACTTAAGATAGGTATATGTATTGCCGCGATAATACTTTATATAACTTGTAAGTTGATATTATTTCGATTTAATCGATTACTTCGCTATTGTACTTTACTTATATTTAAATTGTTTTATACTTGTTCTCAATGACTTCCAAACGTAATTTTATTAACATTTATTACCAAAACACTCGCGGCTTGCGAACTAAATTACTGGAACTGCATAAAAATATCGTATTAAGCAATTATGATATTATTATCTTAACGGAAAGTTGGTTGTGTGATGGAATTCTTGACTCAGAGATTTGTGATTCTCGCTATGACGTTTTCAGATTTGATAGGAAACATAAAATGAAAGGCGGAGGCGTTGTTATATGCGTTAAAAAAGCGTTTTGTGGCTACTTAACTCAAAATATTGTGTGCGGTAACGTGGAAAGTGTCTGGCTAACTATACCTGGTAAGTCTTTTAATTGTAAATTTGGTAAAAGTCAAGGTGACCTTCACATTGTTGCTGTGTACTTGCCTCCTAATTCTGATTTGCCTGGTAATATAAGATCTTTAAACGCAGCGTTACTGTCCTTGTATGAATGTTACCCTAATAACAAATATTTGATAGTGGGCGATTTTAATTTGCCGTTTATTACTTGGTTGAAGGATCACTCTTTTATTATTACAGATCCCTGTACCAATGATCTTTTAGATGCCTCTCTGGACCTAATGAATTTAACAACCTTAATGGGGGCTAATCAATACAACCTTTCACCTAACTGTTGTGGTAATATTTTAGATCTCGTGTTCTCTAATTTATCTATTGATTGTAATGATATTATTTCCTCCGATTCCCTAGTCAATATTGATCGATACCATCAACCATTTGTAATTACAATAAAAGATGTTTATATACAACCGTTACGTTTCCAGTTTTCAAAAATAAAAAAATTCTATAAGGCTGATTATACTGCAATAAATCGTGAAATTAGTAAAATAAATTGGACTGACGTTTTAAATTCCGCATCTATTAATATTTCCATCGATAAATTTTATAATGTTTTAAATTCTTTAATAGAGAAATACGTACCGTCTGTTAGGATTTCATCTCGTCGTCAATATCCGAAATGGTATACGCCTGCATTAATTAATTTAATAAAAGAAAAATATAAGTTTCACTTTCGTTGGAAGAAATACAAAAATCCAAACGATTACGCATCTTTTTCACTGCTTAGAACTAGAGTAAAAAAACTTCAGGACGAAGCGTACTTAAAATACATTTTACGTTGTCAAAAATCTATTAAAACCACGCCTAAAGAGTTCTGGACGTATATTAAAGACAAACGAAATAACTCTAGTTACCCATGCAGTATGATTTTCCGTGAACGCAACCTTACTGATGGTAACGACATTTGTTCAGCGTTTAGTGAATTTTTTTTATCCGTTTTTCAATCCGATGATAATACTGACCCAATTACTACTGTAGACGATTTTGAGCTTGCTGATAGCCTCTGCTCAATCACAATTAAAGATCAGGAGATTATTAAGCTATTTCGGGATTTGGACTATAGAAAGGGAGCCGGGGCCGATGGCATACCGGCTGTCTTCATTAAAAACTGTGGAACTAGTCTTAGAACACCTTTACGCATACTCTTCCAACGTTCCATAACCGAAGGTATTTTTCCAGACTTATGGAAAAAGGCTTTAATTGTGCCCATACATAAAAAAGACTCGAAGAAAGATATAACTAACTATAGGGGCATATCACTACTTAATATATTTGCTAAAATGCTGGAAAAACTAGTATACCAAAAAATCTACACTCATACACTTAAATGTATTCCAACTAAACAACACGGTTTTATTAAATCACGAAACGTTACTACTAACTTATTAGACTTAACACATTACATAAATAACAACATGAGTGAAGGAGCACAGGTCGATGTAATTTACACAGATTTCGAGAAGGCATTTGATAGAGTAAGTCATAATGTTCTTATCCGTAAGCTTTATGCGGTGGGTATCAGGGGTGATCTTCTCAGATGGATAGAGTCTTATATCAGGAACCGCAGTCAATCGGTGATTCTAGGGGGGTTTAAATCAGATTTTGTTGATATTACTTCGGGCGTCCCGCAGGGATCGCATCTCGGTCCCTTATTGTATAACATTTACTTATTCGACATTGGTAACTGCTTTGTAAATTCTAATTTCTTACTTTATGCTGATGATAAAAAAATATTCAGAAAAGTCACTTCCTCTTACGATTGTCAATGTCTTCAAGATGATCTTAATAGATTAAGTGACTATTATAAATTAAATAAAATATCAATTAATATAAAAAAATGCCAAAAAATAAGTTTTACCCGTAATAGAAATAATAATATTATTTGTTTTGATTATAAAATTAATAGTGAATCTATACCTGCTGTTACTTCAGTAAGGGACCTAGGTGTGATTCTGGACGTCAAACTTGCATATCGTACGCACGTGGATTTTATTGTTCATAAAGCCTACAAAAATCTAGGTTTCATCTTGCGACAAGCTGATCCATTTAACGACATTACTTGCTTGAAAGTTCTTTATTTTGCCTACGTACGTAGTGTTCTCGAATTTGCAAGTGTGATCTGGCGACCGCAATATAAATGTCACATTAAAAGATTGGAAGCGATACAAAAAATATTTGTGAACAAAATGAATTATAAAACAAAAAATTATTCGTTAAATTATGAACAGGCTTGCGCACATTATGGGTTAAATACTTTGGAGGATAGGAGAGATATAATAGACATTATGTTGTTATACGATATCGTGAACAACAAGTTTGACTATTCCACAGCGTTGGAAAATATAAAGTATCTTGTACCCACACAGCGTACTCGCCACACACGCCTATTCCACGTGCCGGCTACATCAACTAATTATCTAAAAATGTCACCGTTCCACAGGCTCCCGGACATTTATAATAAAAAATTTTCTTCTGTGGATCCCTTCTATTTATCACGTACTAGTTTTAAAAAGCAAATTTTACAATTAATTAATACTGAAGCTCAGCTCACATAATAATATAATACATTAGCTTTTTACACTCACATATTCTCATACACGCACTTTCACACACACACACACACACACACACAATCACATCCTACTTACATTAAATTGGTTTTAATTTATTTGAATTCGAAGATATTTAAAACATTTCCTTTCTTTATAAATACTTATTGGGCTTGATCAATGCTTACTTATACCTACAAAAAATTAAAATCTTTTCTCTTATCATTTGTAAAATTCTTATACTAGTATTTGTTCACATACGTAGATTATTTTTACTACCAATTGGTGTACCTTTTAATTGGCGTAGCTTAGTATTTATTCATCTCAAAAATTGTATCACTAGCTGTAAGGTACCTTATAATAAATAAATAAATAAATAAATAAATAAATAAGAATATTACAAGTTATAGTTTTTTATCAGTACCATGTTAGCCTCGTCAGTCCCCTGGAGGCCAAATCCAGAAAATTTAAAATATCTCACAATCTATTTAAAAAAGTGGCTGGCCCGATTTGGAACAATATATTCATTAGATTAGCTATCATATACACCCTAATTTGTAACAATCTGATATAAAAAATATAGTAAACAAAATATCCTCAAAAGTTACCCCATTTTTGTATAATGACCCATATATATATATATATATATATATATATATATATATATCCATACTAATATTATAAATGCGAAAGTAACTCTGTCTGTCTGTCTGTCTGTTACTCAATCACGCCTAAACTACTGAACCAATTTGCATGAAATTTGGTATGGAGATATTTTGATAAACGAGAAAGGACATAGGCTACCTTTTATTGCGAAATATGTACCACGGGCGAAGCCGGGGCGGACCGCTAGTATATAATATATATTTTCTTCATGGGATAATTTTTATTACAATTATTTCTCAAAGTAAATTTATTCCCATAAATTCAATATAAACTACTCATAAATTGACAAAAAATTAAACAAATTTTCATGATAGATAGTAGATACCACATGTTATTAAATATAATCTTCTTAATAAAATAATAAAATTAATTAATTAACAAAATAATAAAATAATAAAATTCTCGTGTTAGTCTGCATACTCCTCCGAAACGGGTGGACCGATTCTCATGAAATTTTCTGTGCATATCGGGTAAGTCTGAGAATCGGCCAACATCTATTTTTCATATGTACCACGGGCGAATCCGGGGCGGACCGCTAGTATTGAATTAAAATTTTATGTATTTATTAAATATTTTAATAAAATAATTATGTATTGTTACAGGTAAGCATCCCAAGAGTGCTGATGGAGGAATATTATGAAGAATATCAAGCACTTAAATTAAACTTAACTTAACTTAAATTCACTATTTTTAATTCTAACATTATTCGCGTAAAACTTTGCAATTAAAATCTCATTATACACGTTAGTACACTAAAGACAATGTATAAATTATAAACGAATTACTTATTTGAGCAAAAACAGTTTATGATTACAAATTTCAAAGTTGTATAAAATCTTGTTACAAAATTTTAAAGCTTTATTATATTCTTCTTCAGAACACATACTAATTACAAGTTTAAATAACCTAATATCATAACGCAATGTTCAAAAAAAATATTAAATATTTTCATACACATATCATCCGTTGTGACGAAGCACCCTTCCCCTTTATTTACAATGTACACCATTGTTTTTCCGCAACTTTATTACTCAATTAAATAAATTAAATGTCCGACAATTATTTTTACGGAACATCTGTTACAATACTCAAATTGTTCAATAAAAACATTTTATTGGTCGCTTAAATCAATAGCTCTGTTATACTTAATACTGGGGCTTATTGGTGAAATATTTAGATACTCTGCGAATTTTCAAATACGGTTTAACATGAATTTAATAAAATGTATAAATATTTTCATTTATAGAAAACTAGCGGTCCGCCGCGGCTTCGCCCGTGGTACATATTTCGCAATAAAAGGTAGCCTATGTTCTTTCTCAGGGTCTAAAGATTATCTGTGCCAAATTTCATCAAAATCGGTCCAGTAGTTTATGCGTGAAAACCATACATACATACATACAAACCTTTCCTCTTTATAATATTAGTATAAATAGGGACGATATCAATCATAACGATATAAAATCTGTATTATATTAATGGCTTATCTATTACACAGAATTAACCTTAATAAAAACAACTACAATATTCTCATTAATCTACTATTGTAATAAAAAATAAATCACCCACACGAACAATATATAACAACAAACGTATGCCATTTCCATTCATTCGTCAAAGCTACGTCGCTATGCCAAAAGAAACTGGGAATATCGAAAATTCAGCATTTCACGGTACGTAGCGTATTCCCGATCCTGAACGAAAACTGCTTCAAGATTGATATTTGATCCTTTCGGGTCGCGCGTAGCCCGCGGCGCGTTGGGAAATGAACCGGCAGACAAGACTACACAAGCCGTCCTATGCTAAGAAGGGTCTTTGTAGCTCCACAAAATAGTGACTCAAACTTTGTGACCCGAATTTAGAATCCGTGTGGACACAACACAATTCGTTCCCAATTTAAACTGATTCGAATTTATGAAGTGCTAGGTAATAATTATTTATCCGTTTCGTGACGGGGACGTTCGAATTCAAAATTTGAATTGTTTGCTTTTTGGAGGGAAACTTGATAGTCATTGTAGATTTCATAAAATGCACAGATTAAAAATATTCATTTCGAACGACAATCGGAACATGTACGAGTTCTCAGTATTAATATTCAAATGCAAAACAATAACAATTTTAGTAAATTGTGTTATTGAGTTGAAATGAACAAAGAGATTTTTTCTTTGGCGTACAATGACATTGTTCTTACTAATTATGAAACTCGGGGAAGCCTGACATCTTGACATAAAGAACTTTATAACCGCAATTTAAATTCGAAGAAATTTCATCCTGCGTTCTGTTTCTATTTCATTAAAGCAAGTAATTAGAGTTAAGTTAACTTTTAAATTGTGATTAACCATATAATACCAAAATACTTATTTATAAATTGTTTCTGAAGTAAAAAAACAAAATTTGTATATCATCCTAATAATCCAAGTAATATCAAATGAATTTAAACTCATGTTTATCTCCAGCATAAAAGTCGTCTTAAATCTGAAATCTAATAATACACAATTGCGATAAGATCGTTTTATTTAAGAGCACGATTCCCTTTAAAATTCACAGTTTTAAACCGATGCAATAAGGGTTGCTATTGTCGTTATTTTCGATGTTATCTAGCACAGATGGGAAGCCATAAAATCAATGTTCTCTTTTATAGATCTTTAAGATAATGCATTGAGCTGTAAAAGTGGGAGCGTGCGCTTTTTTATAACAATCCTGAAGTAGTTTCCCGTTGGCTCCGGCTTTCTTTTGACATTTCGATTTTAAAATGTGTTCTTAGTTTAAATTTGCGCGGTAAATTAAATGAGTATAAATTATCTGATAATGGAAGAGTTATTAAATAAAATACTTTTGTAACAATTTTAGTTTGGATATAGACAATTTTGTCACTTGATTTCTTTTACTTGAATTGTAATTTTTATCTTATTAAAGAACAATTGATTATTTAAGTCTTAATAAATTTGAATCTGCAATCAATAATAATCTCTAATAGACAATATTTATTATAAATTTTAATGCAATGTTAAAAGGCTAAACATTTTCCGCAAACATATTTAATGTAAGGCCAGTGTTCATTCACGTTATATACCTACTCTCTCGAAGCATATAATCCCCTGGACACATCATCTTATTGATATTGATAAATAAAGGTGAGTTTACATCCTCGAGGCATCATTTCGACCGTTTCGCGCTTGACTGGTCCGGTCTGTGGGGACTTGTGTAGAACCACCGAATTTACGGGGACAAGTGCGTTCCTAATACCGGATATTTTGCTTTAATAATTTCGTTTGGTAAAATTAATGTAAGGATACGATTGTCGATAACTATATAAGCACTCATAAATTATAATTAAATGTGCCTATTTTGTTAGCGTTTGTACACATTATTTCCTATTAGCTGTACTTTGTGTGTCTCTATTTATTTTGTGTGTGCAATAAATAATTAAATAAAAAAAAAATAATTAAATAGCGTATAATTAGAATAAGGCATCATTTAACTAAAAATTTTTCTACATAATATTACGCCGAAAATATTAATTTTTATTTAGTTCCTTGGCATATTAAATCCAACTAATCTTTAGCCAAAAAAAAATACACAAAAGGTTTCTATAAATTTTAAAATTATACTCACAAACAAATTGATCAATCTCGCAAAACATCTGTCCAATAAAAACCATACGAAATTGTCTGTACAATAATTGGCAACTTTTTAACAATCAACAACCTGTGCCGTGAAATAACAAATTAACGAACATAATAACAATAATTAACACAGACACAGCGTTCTACCGTTTCACAGTGGTTGTGTTGCCACATCATTAAATACGCCTTTGACACCTGAGAGCTTCATGCGAATATTAATGTTTTTCAGGCAACACAACGTTTACAAATTTGGATAATGGCTGGCTGGTACAGAGGCGCTGAATTATTTTAAAAATAAGTCGCTATTAGCTTGGACATAATAAAAACGTGGAAATAATTTAAATTCTTGCCAGTGATAAAATTTCAAGTGACATATTGCGTACTTTTCGGCGTCCATTTTGAAATACTGTTTGTAGCTCTTTAATTTACTTGAAATTATTTCATGTTTTATTTTATTGTGCTGCTCGAGTGAGATTGTCTTCAAGTCTACTTTTAGGTTAACGGGTTATTTTTTTTTGTAAAGTAAAATTTACTCAAGAAAATTACGTACCTACATAGATATTTTTGTGAAAATTCTGATTTATTTGCGATGATGATTTTTATAGGTTGAAATTATAATAAAAACATATCAGTAACATTGCCATTACAGTCGAACATCTCATAATGCAAAACCGAAGTACGACTGATAAATCTTCACACACATAAAATCAGATATAACAAAGCTTTTAGCCGTTATAGCGCGACCGATATGAGCTAATACTCGCGTTGTTTTATACGTCGCTCAAATAAAAGGCAGTGACCGTAAACTGAGAGGCCGCGATACCAGCTCGTAAATTCCACCATATACACTTATTCGCTCGTCTTGCTCTTCACACTCGCGATGTCACATTTACAGACCAGCGGAGCGCGAAATAAGTACATTTTTTCTCACGCACTCTAATAAAAAAATAATGACATGTTTTAAAAGTAAATCCGGCTCTGCCATTGACAGATGACGGTGGCAGCTCCTCAAGTTTCGAGATGTTGGAAATCGAATTTGTTCCAGAATTTTCCGACTAACTTGCGACTCGAAAATTTGGTGTACTTGACGATCCTATTCATAGAACCGATCGACTATAAATAAACGGAGATTTGAACCTTCGATAGTAGGTGCTTGTACTTTTGCGAACGCATCAGATCTTGGGATTTCTGAAGGGAAGCGGCAGAACTGAAATCGCGACTTTATGAGCAATGTTTATTGTTTAGCGGAAAACCATACGTAATCAAGTTTACGGCAACAAAACCTTATTGTGAAAAGGTACATACGTTGCGAAAATGTAGTATTTAGATTCTTTGTAATTCTTAGCGCTACTAGCAATAAAAATATATATTGCAACAATAAAATTATAAGATGGTAACTGGTTATATTCCAGAAAAGAAGTCGTTTTTATAAGTAAGCAGTATGTCCGTGGAAGATCCTTTCAGCGTTATAAAGTCGCCTTCAACTAGTCTTAAAGGCGAACAAAGATCCAGATAAAATCGGTAGTTTTAAAAATGAACAGTGCACTTCTTTTGTTTCCTCAGCAGCTATTAAATGTGGATCCTCCATTCTGTTCTAATAGCAAACGTTGGAGACAAACAGAACACTAACAAGTAATACAACACGACTTGCTTTTAACAGGTTTATTTAACCCCGACCAATCTACTGCCGTATAAATTGGGAGAGAATTCTTCACAAAGCACTTTTAATGAGAGCTTCAAGGACCGATGCGATTTAAGTTTTTTCGATATTTTCACCGTAAATAATATAGATTAGGTCCCTTTCCCGCGTGGTGAGACGCCCATCGTTGCGTCTCGCTTCCACTTCAAATTCATCTATAACCAATGGAGCGGTTAAATTGAAATAAGATAGCAAAGGTACTGTTTTATAAATACCTCACTCTTACGATATTTGTTCCTTATATTTACATGTTACCGTCAAACGTTTGATTCCGTCTTTGCTAAGGGTTGATTTGTACATTTTTTTCTTTTGGCGCAAAAATGCTTTTTGTGTTTATTTTCTTTATGTCCAATTATTAATGCCATGGTAACGGTATTGGTAAATGGAATTCTGTAATATTTTCTTAAACGAAAAGAGACTTCATTTCTTTGCAATATAATGAGAAACATGAAAACATAGGTGTTCACTTATGTAAAAGATATAATATATATCTTATTATCGTATATATCTTTGTATGAGGCGATTGCTTATTTTTATTGCTATTTAATTCAACTTTATAGATAGGTACCAGAAAAGAACATTCCTATGACTTTCATGAAAAATACGTGCATCATATCATACCGTAAATATTTTTTTATATTCATTACGAAACTAAAAGCATCCTTAAATAAGTGTATAAACTGCTTAATAATTACGAATTAATTTTCACGAATATTGTAATAAAAGCAAGTCATGCAAAAAATTGATTTTAAGGCCTTACCTATTAATTATTATACTAGCTGACTTACGTAAATTCAAAAATTCTTAATAGAGAAGACATACAAAAAATTTTGCAATTTTTTCAAACGTAAGCTACATTACCATAAACAAGGACATAAAACTCTTTACAGCTTCACGGTTAAAAGTATTCGTATTCATCACAGCGAGTTTGTCAAGTAATGATTTAATTAACTGCTAGTCTGAACAAAACAAGGAACTAGCGATTGTAATACGAGACATTCCGGAAATTGACGTGAAAGGAGCCAATTTGCCTGAGTTCAAATTGCGATCGTGTGGTACAAACTTGTGATTGAGTACAAAATAATTCGGAAGCTTTTGGGTGTTATATATTATGTATGAATGTAATAATAATAGTAGTATTCTATAGATAAATAAAAAGAGAATTCTGGTCCTAGAAAATGATAAGATTTTCAAATAATGTTGTAATGTATGTTCAATAAAATTTATCTAGTTAAAATAATGTTAAAGATGTCAGGAGCTTTGTTATTGTCACAGTTCTTTTAATCAATAATCGCCTATCTTATCGATATAGCTAACTATATTTATTATTTATTTATTTAAAGATATAGCTGTCTACATTCTACAACACACACAAAACACATAAAAATCACTGCTATCAGAGGTAAAAATACATATATATAATTACGTTAATGCCTTGTGAGTGATAAATAAAATGTATAAAAGCCAACAAATATCATATTATTAAACACATTATTTCGTCAAGCTGTTAACTTTAATATGGCATTGTCAGAGGTCACTGGCATTTAAGACTTACGTTGTTAAATCATTTAGTATTATTTTACTGTCTACCCGTAAAATTTGAATTCGAATTTTCTTTCAATAAAATTAAAAGTGTGGGAGAAATATCAAAAGCGAGTTTGAGATTATTTTAATTATAGAAAATTGTTTTCAATTTTTTGTTCTTCTCGTGATTGATTTCGAGTTAAACGTTATGATTTTTTGTCGCTTGTAAAATATTTACAAAGTTTTTCAAATTATATTTTAAAGTTAAAGAAATTCATTAAATAATATTGAAATTTGCCCGTAAAGTGATATAAATAAAATAGCTTCAATCTGATAATTATTTACAAAAATTACTTTAATTTAGTAACCTCTTGTTGAAACATATCATCAAACACATTAACAAAAATACCATCTCAAATAACCGCCGAAATCTAAAAGATTACATCAAATATAACATCTAATCATACCTCTATCGAAAATAATTGCCCATACATTCCCACTACGCACAGACGTAGTTTATTGAATGGCCCAATAACTTTCAAACTTGCAATCTCTAATGATTCTTTCAAAACTGCTCAATGAAATTATCGCGTTAGCTGATAATTCGCCAAGTTGCAACAAGTTTTCTTTAGGCTGTAATAGCTTTTCAAATAAATTTAACTTCACAGTTTTAAGCGCTTGAAATTTAAGATTTGTTTTCAAAACTTTTATTCTTTGTCGAGAGTTGGGATGTAAAAGGGTGAGGACGAAAAATTAATCATAATATGTTTTGAGTTATTTTAATGAGCCAGGTAGGTATATAAAAATTGTTATCATTAAAATCGTTAAAATCAGACAAATATAATAAAATAGGTTTTATTACGCAATATAAATTATCTGTAATCTAAATAACAACACCAAAGAAATATAATTGTTCAAAATACAACAAACCTAATTATTTTTCAATCAATATTTAAGTCCGTCCTACTTGAATCTTTCATTACCTTCAACTATAAAACCAACCTTTTGTTCTTAAAATTCATTAGAATGTATAGAAAAACAATAATTAAGAATGCAATGTGACCGCTTTCTCGCCTACTTTAGGCCGTATCAAACCGTTAGCGCCATGGAGGCGAGACAAGGAAGTTCTCAGTTTAATTACCCCTTAACTTAACGGTGGTGTCTTCGGCGCAATGGACCGATCTTGAGTGAAGTGACGTCACATTGTTGCATTACTATGAGGATATTGATAGAAAAGGAATAGAAGACGAATATTGAAAGGGAGGATGCTTAATTTTTTTTTTGGAAAACACAATTTTTTAATGGAATTGCTTGGTTGTGTGGTTAAAATTGGTGTCTAATAATAGGTCAGTTGATTATAATGAAAATATGTAATAAGTAAAAAAAACAAGCTATTTGAATGTGTTAATAGTTACAATGCATAAATGTAGCGCATAAACACTTTTTCTCGATGACAAACGGTAAAGTCAGAAATAACAGAAACAACTGAAATTTTTAAACCTTTATTAACAAAAGTTATCAAAACACAAAACAAAGTACAATATATTTTAATAAAGTAAAGTAACAAATACATAATATAAACAATATGCCTCCATACTAAACATAAACGCAATAAATAATTGTGTATCCACAAGGCCTACATAACTCAGGAAATGTTCCTTGGTCCGTCCGCTGTCACTCAATCGGCCGCAGCTGTAACTGTTAACTAACAACTGGAAGCCAGAATACAGTATAATATATTTAATGTTAAAACAAATGTTATTTCGTATAAAAGAATTTATAAGAATCTCTAGATACTTCTGAAAAACAAGATCATTATTATAATTATTATAAACTTAATATATCAACTCACTATTTTCAATCTATGTAAAGTTATTGAAGAAAATATTGGTTCGTATTAGGGCACAGAAATCCATACTAATATTATAAATGCGAAAGTAACTCTGTCTGTCTGTTACTCAATCACGCCTTAACTACTGAACCAATTTGCATGAAATTTGGTATGGATATATTTTGATACCCGAGAAAGGACATAGACCTTTTATTGCGAAATATGTACCACGGGCGAAGCCGGGGCCTCTAGTTTACAAATAAATAAAAAAGTACTCTAGTGAAATATTTCCAAAAATGTCAGACACATCAAAAGGTATAGATGTAAGTGTCTATGTAAGAAAAATATGATAAAAAAATGAAAACTCCTTCATAAAACCGTTTATTTAGCATATTATTCACGAATTTTAATTCATACCGTGTTCGAAACGCCAATATTTCTTATAATATAGTTATTACGGCAATATATCTACAAAATAGGTTATTATCTTGAAATAGGCTCTATTCTCATTTTATCAGGACATAGCAGCTTTTATGTATAAGTAGTTCACTTAAGTGTATTTCAGCCAAGATTACGTCCTACGTTATATTAAATTACGACGTTATTATCACTATATTAAGTGTTATTTTGCAACGTATAGCAGTTATTAAAAGTCTCATTATGTTAACTAAATGTTTACAACCTTTGATACGAATTGAAATTGCCTTTTAATCGTCGTTTGTGTACTAAAATCCATTTACAATCATAATACTATAATAATTCATCTTCAGTATTTAAACGGAATAGACATATTCAATGCGGATTACTTTTATAAACAAATTGAATAACGATATTATAAACATATTGTTTTGTATAAAAATGTTGTTTACAACAAAATTCCACTGAGTTTTTAGCCTCAAAATATAATTGTATCGCGATAACGAATGAATTTTGATTTAAATTAGATTTTCCTTTCACGAACCAAAAGCGCTCAAACATACTTATTACCACAATAATTTACACTGCGAGACGTCAAACGAATCAGAATCTCTGAAGAAATATAAATTATTGCCAAACTGGAATGAGCATCTTGATAATATTACATTAGCTCGGAAAACTTTTAGCCAATTTCATTTTCAAATAAAGATAGAAATCTCTGGTAACTTTGATGGACTCATTTGAAGATAGTCGAGGTACCTTTAATCGAATTTTCTTTACGTTAAATCATAAATATAATTAGCTTAATTCATTTCAAGTAAAGTGGAGCAAATTTTATCTGAGACAAATTATTTGCTTTAAACTTAAGAAATGGTCGACAATTTCTGAAGTTGCAAATTTGTAAACCCCATAATAAATTACGGGACTTCGATATCGTCTTTCGGAGTTCTTTAATAGGCACCTAAAACGAATTCAAATGTTACCGTTTACTTATATGTCAAAGTTTTTAGAATAATGATTACAGATTTGTGATTCCCTATTTTTATAGAATCTATGTTATAGTATCGTACTTATTTTATTTAAACTTTGTTTGTTTCTATTGTAAAAAGACGTAAATTTTATCTCCATTACCGATCGATCTAATTTACTTCGACAGTTTCTTATTCTGAAATAAGATTTTTCTAGCGCACCTAAAAGGACTGAGGAAAGTAAAATAAATGGCCAAATGTATACCTTCAAATGATTTAACAAAAAGCCTTGAACACTTTTAAATTATAACACAATGTGAATGAAATTGAATTGAATAAATCCAGCAGACATTAGGTCGAATCACGAACATTAAGTAACTTATGCCTTTAATTCAGAATTTAGTTAACGCAAGTAATAGTCACGTAAGTTACCTGAGCACAGACATTTATTAGTTTAAAACAAGCCTATCAGTGCAATCGTATGTCCGGAGGCGACGGTAATCACGCGGCCTCACATTTAGATCATAGTTGATAAGGAGTGTTTTGTTCCCCGAAATAGGGCGAAAAGGGACCACGACTTCATTACCATAGCGGAGTCAGCACTCCCTGACGACCTACCTTTTATTTGGAGGCTTAACTCACTTAACTCCGCAAAACGAAATTCGTGTTCCTTATAAATGTATTTCGCCAGCATTTGCCTACACATTCATCAAGTAGGGTATAATTTGATAGAAGACAGAGGACTGCCAACAGCTATTCTCTTGATGAATGATGTTGAAATGAATCTCGTAAATCAAATCTGTAAATGTTATATAACAGCGTTGTTTCACGGTTTGCGTATATTACGGGAATGGCTAGTTTTTGTTTTAAATCATAGCACGCAATATGAGTTATTTATTTGCTATTGTGTATAATTTAAATTGCAAATAACAATTTGAACTAATGTGAATATAATAATATGTTATGGGTATTATTATAACTATTGTATTCATTTCGATGTTATTGTTGAAATCTGTACTGAAACAAATTTCTATGTATATATAAATATATATTGTTTATATTTTAACGTGAACTGAGTTAGATTTCCAAGAGTATTCTTGAAATACCGGCCACTGGTCGCTAAAACAAATTGAAGAAAAATATTTTAAATTGATTCCGCACATCCGCTCCGCTCGTTCTATTTTCTCAAAACATAAAGAAGTATTTATAGGGAGCTCGTCTCGAATCGCGTTATATTCCGCTGAATCGATTACATAAGCGATACAAAGCGTGTTTACGAAAACTAGTGAGCTATAAAAAGCAATAACATTATTTAAACTGCAACAAACAAGTATCTAAATGGCGGAATTAGAATTCGTCTCGTAAGGAGTCTATAAGGGTTGAATAGGATTTCCATGCACTCCCATTTTCATGTTTACGAATGCTATTGTGTATTTGAATCTTTAGATTTTCGTTTATATTTCAACAATACTTTGTCTGTTGTTTGAATATATTTTTCGTCCGTTTCGAGGACGGTTGGGAAATGCTTTGAATGTATTCTTTTTAGCTCTGGTCATGTATTTTTATAGTAATTTCCTAGACAAATGTTACAATATAGTTAAAGTTTTCTCCTCTCTATTATGTAGTTTCTTACTGCAAATATAAAATAACTTAGTAACTTGCATTGCTTTATTTAAATATGTTTTTTAAAATTTTCAAAGTAAACAATTCTTATTTATCTAGTCTACTATTTGAAAGCTGTATAGTTGTATACCCTAACTTCGTAATAGACATAAAAATAACAATTTTTGATCCAACTATATTTACAAACTACATCTAGCGATTTTATTCAGTCGATATATTTGCGTATACGATAATGGTGCGAAACGCGTGCGTTTTATAGCCGACTTTATAATAGTCACTATTGTATGGAGACATCGCTGTTATAGGTAAATTATTGCCAGCTTTATTACAAAATAAACGGTTATAGCTTGACGAAACCAAGGAGCATTGGATTATAATTAATATACGTACGTATGTTGTTTATTGTCCCTGTAAAATACACCTGTATGCGTATTGCGCATCGCACAATTTACATAATTTAATATGATCATAACGGGATAGTTATTACGTCAAGTTTTGGGGGAATATTAAAATACGATAGCCTATATATTTGGCTTATAAAATATTGATGAAGTAATTACAATCGAGTTTAAATTTAACTTGACATACAGGACTTAAGAAATACATTCGTATTGTGTAAAATTCTCATTATATCTTCGTGAATTGGGTTGCGTTTATTGCGTTGAAGATGAAGATATTATAGTAATAATAATATCATTTAAATATATGTACATAATGTTATACAATATTCATTCAAAATGCATTTAAAGAATCGTCATTATCACATAAAATGTTTTGGAAACAAAACGATTTCAAGCTACATAAATGAAAACTTCACCCAACAAGTTTCACCAATTGAAAAGCCTAGAAGCTTCACAAACTCATTTAGGCAAAATACTGACTATTTAAATTAGTAAACATCAATTGTACACGTACGGCTCTTTATCAGTGAAACTATTTTATGTTCAAACTCCCCTTGATACACACTGTAATAAAGATAACTTTGTGTTATGTTTCAATGGAGACAGTGTATCACGACTTATTTTAATATATAATGAAAATATAAAAATTCATGTTTTAAATTGGGTAGACGCAAACACTAGGAAAAACAAATCTCTTTCAACAATATTTTCAAAACAAAAATCGTATTAGCCTCAACTTTACTATCCTGTCGTAATACAATTAAACTATCATTTAAAGTACATAAGTCTATATATATGTATAAAAGAAAGTGGTGTTAGTTACACCACTTATAACTCAAGATCAATTGAACATATTTTAATAAACTTTGTTTAGTGGGATTCATCTCCACTGGGATTATAATAAAACTGATAAATTTCAAAAACAAAATAATCACTTCAACAGCTAGTAGAGTAATAAGTAGGCTCCCCTTTTGTAATACCAATCCGTAAACCAGGATATGTACATAACATATTAATTTGTAACTTACGCTATTTAATGAACCCCTACATCTTAACGCGTATTTGCTTGTCCTATACCTCTGTTATCGTAAGCAGTTTGAACATGTTATTAGGGATTATACAATAATATCGTACGCTTGTAACATATAATTTTATGTTCATTAGTTTCACTAACTGTTTGAGCTTACGTGATTTTCTATTATCTTTGCAATTTCGGCTTGGCTTATCGCTTTTGCTTTGTTCTAATCTATTACACGTATAGCGGGTTTCTTTATGTTTCATTTTCTGATGAATTAATATACATTTTTATTATTAGATATTTAAGGATTAGTTTGATTCAAAACCTCATATATTTGAAAGAAAAGAAGATCTATAAAGAAAACTTTAATCGTGGAATAGTTCAACAGTTCGTCTACAACTAAGTTTAAATCTATAACAAATATCATATTACAAGCTTCGATAAAACTTGATATCTTCTAAATAACTCGATATCTAGTATCGAATAGCTTCAACCGTAAAATATCTATCACTATTACTTCAAGAGAACAATTTTATAGTGCAAAAGTGTATATATTTTATATGTATATCGTATAAATCAATTTAAAATGCAACCGCTTGAAGTATCTCATTTGCATAATGTACTTTCTCAACATGGACGAAAATAGTATGTGGGTAGGATGCTTTTAGGGCGCCCTTTAAGGTCCCAAAGGGTCGTACGTATTGGTTTCAAAACAGTCTTCATAAGAGCCACTTCAAGTGGAAACAGGTTTAAATTAAATGCAGTCTTATATCAACAATTAATATGAATTTTGCAGAGCATTTCTTAACTTACTTGTGATTATTTTGATAAATTTTAAAATTGTGACCATATCAATATAGCTAAGCTTCCAAAAATTATAAGACAACGTTTAAACAATAACGTATTAACTCTCATAGCACTGTGGAGTTACGTAGCACCAACAAACAACAATTATTCATAGAGATAGCTACGTGTATTGTAGCTCGTAGCACTGATGTGCTACGGTGATCCACACTTTCGTAGCTTTCTACAACACAGTAAAATACTCGTAGTCACTATTTCGTAAGGCTTTTTAAATTTTGTTTAGACATTTATGATTAAGATTATCCATTTTTAGTTTTTAAACTTGAGCCTAAAGTTATTCTTTGGTATAAAAATTTCTTTGAACTTAACCCAAAAGCAGACATGAATAATTTAATTTGAATGTCAAAATATTCAATCACAAAAGTTTAAGTTACGGCGTCATGAATATAAAATTAAGAATCAAAGAAGATAAAAAGAATAATATTTTCGTTAATAAATTTATGTTTTCTTAGTTTTACATGCAAAGGGCGTCGTTTATACAGTATTAATATAAATTTCGTCAAAAAAAGATGTATCATAATATTATTTTATGTAAATTTATTATTTCTATAATCCATTATATTATAGTAACAGACCAATCAAAGATTTATGCCCTAGGATATTTTTTACGTTGAGATGCGATACACATCGAAAAATATTTAACATCTAGCTTTTTTCCTCTGCATATTATATGTGAGTATAAACATATTCGTACGTAGCTCCTCATTGTATTATGTACAATTAGTAATTACTTCTAAAATAAAATAAATTTCAAAACAATATCATGGTTTTATAACTTCCTATTTATTTATCACCCCTTACTACTATTTTATTTACAACATAATATAATGAATCCCATAAAATAATGCTTTAAAGGTAATATTTCCAAAAATAATCACTATATTTATTCAGTGTTTCCATTCGAGTCGGCGGTTATCGAAACCGTTGGAATACGGCCAAAAAGTGAAAGTTTAGCAGCCTACCCATTTGTATACAAGATCTTGTGCCAAAACGAAAGGGAAGGCGGATTTGTGAACAAACAAACATTGCTTTAGATAAATTTTACGGAGCGAGAGTTAAATTGGAATCTTGGTAAATAAACACTCTATGAAACTCCCGATTTCAAGAGTGGTTTTGTATTCGTGTTTGTTCTATACTATTTCAATATTTGCTTCTAAAACAGCACGCGAATAATGTTCATTAAATTTACCGTTGGTTATAAAGCTTTAGCGGTAATTTTCAACTGTATAACCAATGTTACTACTTTTTTTAATGTGAGAATAATGTAATCGACTATGATGTATGATGACTACGAGTATGATGTATTTTTTACTTCTTCATAGATCAAATAGTAACTGAAATACACAATTAAGTTTCTTTATGCACAGATTACTTCAACACTCTTCATACATCCCTTTTCCCTGATTCTATACTATGTTCACGTACATAATACCTAATTATGTCTCAAAGATTTCCAACAACGAATTGAAAACACGCAGTTCCACGCAAGCAAACAGATGATGCAATTAAAAATACCCATTGGAACAGTTCACGGTTGTGACGGTATAAATTAACCGACTTTGTAGACAAAGGTGTGCCCTCTAAACATAAATGATGGTGTTAAGTAATAGCCTGGGTGAGGCTTTATACCGTCGTAAAGTCCTGCAAATATCTTGGCTAGGTAAATGAGAAGTTAGATTGTATATTATGGTTACATTGCGGAATGTGGACTATAATATTTTGATGAGTCACTAAAATCTAACGCATGTAACGCAATACTGCATAAGATACCAAATAGTTAATTGCTACAATTTAAAAAATACAGAATTCTAGGCACGTTCATTAGCAAAGTTTAAAAAAAATATCTTAATATATATAAATCTCGTGTCACAATGTTTGTCCTCAATGGACTCCTAAACCACTTAACCGATTATAATAAAATTCGCACACCATGTGCAGTTCGATCCAACTTGAGAGCTGGATAGTTTAAACATGTAGGTACCACGGGCGAAGCTGGGGCGGACCGCTAGTATTATATATAATTCATCAATCTAGATTGCTTGGATTGGTTTGTGAAACTTGCCTTTAATAATATCCACAATAAATAATCATTTTAAACATTGAAAATAGTAATGTGTTACGACATAGGTTCCATTTCAACTTAAAATATCTAAAATTTAAATAATAAAAGTATACAAATGTAATTTTTAATAAAATGTTTCATTGAATTGTACAACAAATTCAGAAATTTTTAATTAACCGACAAGGGTATCATATCATTATGAATAGGAAACAAGTTAGCCGAGTCTCTCGCCAAGTAAAATAAACAGTGACTTTCCGAGAGTTAAATTAGGGTCCTCAGTGTACACAACGCACGATGGACCTCTGTGTAACAAGTTATGAGCGATATATTATACATGGCTTCAATAATTTTATACATTGTAGTACTAGTATTATATTATCTGATATTGAAGACGTACTTTGTAGCTGATAACACTGTCTGTGTTGATAACAAGTTCATTATAAATCATTACTAATTGTAGCTTTTGAGTTTTAGAATTGTGAGTTTATTTATGTTATGAATTTCTGGTAATAATGCTAGAATAGATCGGTGAAATACGGCGAATCGATTATAAGCTTATATTTAAGGGACGAAATCTGAATATATTACCTTAATCTAGTTTAAATTGTAATTCACAATATAGGACACTGTTAAATAATTGTATATTATTATTTATGTTAAACGCTGTATATTTATCTTATCATCATATTTATTTAATTTATAATACGTATAATAATACATTTAATAAACCTTTGTTAACGTGACAACGTCTTATAATTCGATAGAGCTGGTTGCACGCACGAAAAAACATGACTCATGCGGCGTTACCTCGCTCTGAGGCGTTCCATGTAAGGTTTGAAGTGGAAGCGAGAGCGCGGAACGAGCGACAAAGAAGCACAATCGGACGTTGTCACGTTCAACTATCTTCAGTAAACTGACTTTACAGACAACCAATTTTTTTTTCATAATACAATGCATATTTGTTGAAGTATGTTGCATCGCAATAATATGGAAACAGGTGAGAGCCCTTATAGAGACTTTACTTCCGAGCGATCCTAGTTTCAAATATAATAATTCAACAGTTCTGTGATTCATGTTTCTTTATACATTACAAGCTTTCCGCCCATGGTTTCGCGGAATTGTTTTATACTATTTAGTAGTTTATATTATGCTTATGCTTGTATTTCACTACATAGTATAAAACAATGTCGCTTACCGCTTCGCTTACCGTCGTCTGTGCGTCTCTATGCTTAAATCTTTAAAATTACGCAACAGACTTTGACAGTTCTTTTAAAAATAGATAGAGTGATTCAAGAGGAAGGTTTTAGTATACAATTTATAAGGTTTTAGACCAAACTGGCGAAGCCAAGGGTGGAAATCTTTTCTTTGGGCCAAGCCACACTCGTCTGACCGAAACACGTCTGTCACTCGCTCACACACGCGTTTACGTTTCAATGTATGTTTGTCCACCTTTAAATTCAACCCTCCGAACAGTGGATGTCGAGTGTCACATGTCTAGTTCGAATTTGATCTTATAGATTTGTAGGAATAGTGGTGGAAATAAAGTGTTTAAAGTGTGATAAGGTCAGAGATATCGCTCATTTAGATTTGAACCGTTCAAAATATAGATTTCAGTTAATTTTTATTTTTCAAGTGGCATAGACTATATCCATTCATATCCGTATGCAGATACTATTTTAAAACAAAAATTACACTAAACAAATTATCTACAATAAAGTCTGGGGAAACTTCTAATGATTATTAAAACATTGCAGAAAGTATAAAGATTAATTAAAATCAGACCATTTTTAGAAAATGATTGTTGTCATAATTATAATATTATTATATTGAGCTAGTATCAAAAGAATTTTATATACATTAGTTCTGTACACAGCCGGGTGAGCCAGTATATAAACCGATCATAGCAAATCCTATTCAGGCCTTTCATAGCGTTAATAAGATGTAACTCCAGGATGCTGCGGATCAATCGATCACGATAAACACTAACACCTTTGAAGCCTATTCAGAATGGATTATTGGAGATTTAGTCCTTAGTATTCCTGGGCTTATTTCTTTGAATTGCCTTTTTTCATTTGTGAACAGTTATATATTTAATATGTATAGATTTTGTACTTTTCAATGATCATTTTGTTTTTATAAGTTGTTTGTTTATCAAGTTATGTCAAACACAAATTAATTTAGATTAAAAAAAATTATTCACGTCTACTTAACAAGTTTTTAACACAAATATTTATCATGTGGTTTAACTACAGTCCTACACAATCAAAATCAATCGTCGCATTTTTTCCGCGATACCATATCAAAACCAATATCTAAAACCGTCTTCATTACTTCGATAAATACCCAAATTCTGAGTTCAATAGACTCGCCTTTTCCACTCAAAATAAAACTTTGCATTATATTCATTAGCGAAGATTTCTGAGGCTTCAATTCATATAATTCGCTCGATTGATTCACTTTGAAGACTGCTTTACTGCCAATCTTCTGGGCTTCCTTCACAAATATAAACGCATTGAAATTATTTCCCTATGCGGGTGGAAATTAAACGGTTCTTTTATAAAATGTTTTGTGTGATAAATGGCAATCACATTGGTATATGTAATAAGGTATTTTATGAAATATCTTTAAAGCCTTAGAATTAGTTTCTACAGCTTCGTAAAACAATTTATTTGAGAGCGAATTGTGGAAGGTTAACAAATCAAATAAAGTGAACAACAACAATATATTTTTATCATCATATTAAAATATGAATTATTCACACTATTTCTTCTTTCTTATTACAAGATAACATAAGTATATATATAAGAGAATGTGAATATAGACAATAAGTAATATTAATTAGCGGTAATGGAAGCTCTTTCATTGAAATTGCGATCTTAATAATTTTTAATTTTCCCGCCAAGAGGTACAGAACTTTAGCAATTCAGCCTAATGGAGTCTTTTAATAGCTGCGAATACTTTAACTTGATGGTCCCATTGAAATTGTATAAGAATTATGTAAATCAGATATAATTTGGTTCCATTTTCGACCACGGCTTTATTAATTCTGGTTTGTTATTAATTTTTGTTAACCATTTTTGCGTGATTGTAATTGTTAAGGCTGAATCGTTAACGGTATTTTTGCTTTGTCTCCTTTCTTTAACGGATTATAAATTGTATTGTGAAGTAATTGGAACGTGATTATTATCATTTTTCTTTTACCATTTATAAAAAAACGTTAACTTCGTATTTTAGTGTTGTATTAATATTTTTCAATTATGCTGCAAAGCCTTATAGATACTAGACGAATGTCTAGAATATAATTTTTGAGATCACGTCTAAATTAGATAGACATAACTTTTGTTTTATTACTATTTTTGGTCTGCTCCTACCCACGCTCGCTGTTAAAATATTATGTTGAAAAAGCCATTGATTCTTGGCTTTTTTAAATCGCTTAAAAAGTTCAACCTCATGCAGAAATAATATCCAAACAAAATAGTATAGTAAAATTAACGAAAACGGTAAGATACCAATACCGAGTAACCATTGTCCATCCCACCGCTTTAACTATAAAAGTGTAATAATAAACACATTCGTAATAAATTAACGATCTGTTTGTTAGCCGGTCGATAGCCAAAGAACCGGCTAATTAATGACCGTTCCCCAGAGATACCGGCACTTCGTCTAATTAATTAAACTCAACTAAAACGCAGTGAGCAATTCTATGTGGACGTCTTTTCATTGTTTCCACACTAACGTCTTAAATTGCGGCTCTATTTCATTAATTGTAAGGTTTGTTTTCCAATGTGGTATTGTTAATATTAATAAGTGATTGATACTGTTGAGCTTTTACAATTTTTTATTAGACAGGAAAGCATTAGTGCAATCTGTTACTAATATTTCTTGGGCGGAATTCTATGGCTAGTTATCTGGTCTTGGCTTTACCTGCGCTAATTTAAACTTTACAAATTTTGTATACAACCTTTCTTGTGAATGATGCTATCTAATGGTGAAAACAGAATGAAAATCGGTGCAGTAGTTATTAAGTTATTCGCGAATAAACGCGGTCGAAGTCTTTATTTATGTGTAGTGATCTTTATCTGAACACAACTGAGTAACTAACACTCGTTAAACCAAAGTTCAAAGGAGTATCAATTACATATTAAACTTTGGTTAAATTCCAATTAACAGAGTAAGGTAATCCAGTTTCTTAGGTATAGCTTTTGACTGAGTACCTCAATTCTTGGAACTTCAAGGATTGTTTCTAAGTATTTCGTAGGTCGAAAGAGAAGTAGAACAAGATATTTTTAGAATTTATAAGTAAATGAATATGCTATGTTATTTAGATAAGAGCAAATCTGTATTCACACTTTACTCACCGAAATATTGGATTACATTCGTGACTTAAAGAATTTTCTTATAAACTCGAGTAAAATTAATTAAGTTTTACATTTATAATTCTCTTTTCCTATTTATATTTACATCAACAAAGTATTATCTTTCCACTATATTATAAACAGACTCATAACTTCGTATTACATACAAAGGGACCATATTATTCCCTGCCAAAAAAACTCAAGTTCTGCTTACATCATTCCTAACGTTATTAACATTATTTGCTCAATATCCACCGTCAAAGAAAAAAGAATATTTTCTCAACGTCACATACATATAAACAAGACAATTCTTTGATGTCATGTTGTTTAAACAAAGGGTTCAACATCTTAAATGTAAAAATTTCTTTTTATCTACTCCTTTGAATAATGACGAGTATGTTGGTATATCGTCAGACATATTTGGGAATAAATTGATGTTACATTTGCTTGATGTTTTAACGTATTTATTAAAAAGTATATAAAAGCTTGTGTAATATAAATAAACGTATCTTGAGTGATCTATTTTTGTCTGAAGGATTTAGTGATGCTCTATGAAGAAAAGGAAAAATACTAATAGATTATTTTGTCATAAATAAAATAGTTTAAGTTTTATATCTCTTAAAGTTTAAACCATTGGTGTAAAGGAAAGTTTGATGCTTGGTACACCTAGATTTTTTTTTATATATCATCTAATATTCTCAAGAAAGTATGGTTTTGTTTTTCACTTTACAATTTACGTTGTTAAATTTCGTTAGGAAATCGAGTTAAAAATAGTTAAAAATCATCAAGAGACAAGAAAGACATAATTTTCCGATTTAATAACAGTAATTTCTTCAGCATTTACATAACGGTTGTGATATATCGGTAACCATAACCGTAACATTGTAAGGGCGGAATTTCACAGCCGCCATAAAGCAGGCCTAATCGGTGTAGCACCTTAACGAGTCATATAACGTGAAACGCACGTAAAAGAGTTAGGTTTGACGTTGGCGGTGAGGTTATCGGACTTTAGACGCTAGCTGCTCGCCCCGGCTCTGTTCGGTTTTGTAATGTTTTTAAAGTTTTTAATACCTAAATTAAAAGTAGGTACTAATATACTAATTTAATAGGAGATAATTCAAATAAGACATAAACTTTAAATTATCAAAACATGTTCAGGAGTTCGTGAGTTACGTGGAGTAATTAATTAGAGTAAAATTTAATATGTATACAGTATAAATTATTTTATATCTTAGACTTTTATAATTAACTAGCGGTGCCGCGCGGTTTCACCCGTATTGCTCCGCTCCTGTTGGTCTTAGGGTGATGATATATATAGGCCTATAACCTTCCTCGATAAATGGGCTATCTAACACCGAAAGAATTTTTCAAATCGGACCAGTAGTTCCTGAGATTAGCGCGTTCATACAAACAAACAAACAAACAAACTCTTCACCTTTATAATATAAGTATAGATAAATATGCTTATAAATGCTACCAACCCTCCTAGAAACCTTGTATTGGGAACAAAAAGAAAAAAATAAAAGCTCGGCTGTGGTTATATTTAGTTACGTGAGATTATTGATTGGACGCATAATATGCATAATTATGTTATTCAAACTAAGTTAGACACAGAACAGAGATTATCACATGTAGAATTAAAAAGAGACACGTATCTAATATACCTAATTAAATAAGTGAAATAATAAAGAGATTAACTTTTCATGCTCTTTTGTTAAAATTACGATTAGCTACATATTCGACAAAATGCAAAGGAATTCCGACTTTTTAATTTGGTTTGCCAACGATACAAAAAGGTACAAAATAAACATAAAACGCTATATTGATATCCAGAAAAGTTAACATTACCATAAAAAAATCAATTTTTAAACTAACAGATCGTTATCTCTGTATAGTGGCGATAGACCCATAACCGCCAATATAGTTGGACCATTGAGGTCACATTTACCGGCCTTATTAAACCCGTGGAAAGATATAAAAAGATATAGCGGGGCCGCGGGCTGAATACAAATGTACAGACGGACGGAGTTATTACTTTGGCTTTATACAGGGTGCGCTTAGAGCGGTTATTAGGTGTTAGCGAAAGCTTCAGAGTTTTTATTTATCAACCTTTTTCTTCGTTCAGTTCGTTCAGTTGAGGAAATGCCGTAATTGATTATTTGTATTTGCTTTTTATGAGGCGATTTAGTTTTTTTTGCAATGTGAAATGGTGTGAACAGGTCTATTGGAAGGATGATATTATTATGTTTTTTCGATGAAGAGCTTATTAGTATTGTAATTTGAATTTAATGTATTTATTTTATTACGCATAATTATAATTACTTAGTAGAAGGAAGAAATAAAACATGTGACTACACTACGAATATATTATAATATTTTGAATATGATTATTTACTATGTTCTTCATTATTGTAGAATTTGAGTGCCAATAATAATTAGCAATGGGATGTTTAAATATCGTGCGGACCGATTAATGGTTTAAAAACAGAAGCAAACGTTTTTTTTTTCTATTGAAAAACACAACTATACTTAATATTATAAAGCTGAAGAGTTTGTTTGTTTGAACGTGTTAAATAGCTCATTTATCGATGAAGGCTATAGGCTATATAATATATCAACACGCTACGACCAACAGGAGTGGAGCAATGCGGGTAAAACCGCGAAGCACAGCTAGTTACTTATATTTTACTTAAACTTTTCCATGCAATGCATCCATGTCCAATCCAGTTATTTGAATTCGTTCGCATATTTCATGTAATGGATGACACCAAGAAATTCACCAGAAAAAGCCGATCATTTTCCCTTCGAGTAAAGAAATTGTGTTCCCCAAAACCTTTGTTTATTGCGTAAACGTCTTGCGCCTAAATAATTAAAGTTCACAGGCAACTATAAATTAAGCAAGCTAATGAATTTCGTGAGGCCTCGCTCGGATCTTAAATTAGATGCGGTTTAATCTGGCTCTACGTATTTTTAGTGAAATTTAAGGGTAAATGTAAATTGTTTGTCAGTGTTTAAAAAATAGTGGTATTGCGTGCTTTTGTAAAAAGTGCGGCTCAAGTTAGAAGGTGATAGAGTTTGTTAGAAGAATGTTAATTAAAAATTAATCGTTGTTATTTATTTGAATCATTAATTAAAATTAACATCATATTTTTATTAATTTCATAGTTAAAACAAATAATAAAAAACAAATTAATATAAATGTTGTTCATTTTTCTGTATAATTTCAGGAAAATTCGCATAACAGCTATCCCTTATGAATATTACAATACATTCAAGTAATTATATGTATATTATTACTTGGAACATCGCTCGAAACATTATATTTAAGCTCAATGAAGAAACACAGGAAAGCTCTCTTGCATAATATAAAAGAGCAAATGAATATTTAAAAAATGTTGACTTCAAGTTTTCGTATTAATAACAATACGATTGTAATGATGTTACATTTAAAAGAACCGCTTTCTCTCATCCCTTGCAGCAGCTCCTAAGCAATTATACAGCAAGTCTATGCGTGGCTTTATCAGCGATTACGCGCTATCTATGTAGCTCCTACAGTTTTATACGGAGGAAAAATGGCGTGTTTACTCTTCGTAAGTGTATAATTGCTTAGAAACAAGCGTTATGCAATGCTTGGGTAAACATTTAATACGGTTTAGATTGAATTTATTCTTTATATGAGGATCATAAAACATATACCTAATTTTATTTAAATGTCATTTAAGTGTTAAATTCAATTTTAATAGCATAATTGGGAAAAGCCACTAGATTCTGAGACACAGTATTTTACTAATTCAGGAGCTTGTGGATTCATATTCAAGCTTATATTTAAGTAAGTTTAATTTTCAAAGATAAATGTTATAGGTTCATGCTATTCAATAATAAAGTTCAATAAAGTTAAAAAATAAAGTTTATTCATGCTATTATCTCTATTAAGTCGTTTTACGTTACAATTTCCAAAACTCGAAGCTTTCGTCCTGCATGCATTATGTTTCCCTGGTATTGCCATCTACAAAAAGTCCTGTCTAATCCGATTGTATCATAAAAGTAATCAAAAGCAATCGATAGCTTACGGGAAGGTCCCAATTATGCGCCTCGCTACACACAGCCCTTATCTTGGCGACCAGACCCTTGCGAAATAGGTCAGTATTGACGTTCTGCTTACGTTTACTAACGACACGCCATTTTTGGAAGCTCGATGCAAATGTGTCGCGATTTTGTATAGTTTTTTTGGATTATGTAGATAATAAGCATGTAGAGAAGAAATTTCTCTAGGCGAAAACCTAAAGGGTTATACGTCCAAAATGGTCATAATTTGGTACCTAATGGTCACTGTCGTAACTGTAAACAAGATTGTCTACCGTTGTTTCAATTATTCAGTGAATTTTTATAAAAATGTTTATTGTATTTTTTCAGTGTAGTCAAAGATAGGTCCTATATAATACATAATATGATTCATAACCACCTGAATTATATGTAATATTTCGCTTCGTCTAAAATTAATTCATGATATCATTTCGAAAAAACTGAATTCATTAATCTTTAAGCTAAAGAAGAAAATCTTTAACATTCTACATATAGATTAAATTTAATTTACATTTCATTTAATTTTCTCTACAATATACATAAATAAATAATACAATTCACAAACAAATATCTCAATTATAACTACGTACAGCTTTACAATATGTAAATACATCCCTGGAGCGAAGCAGACAATACCGATCATTAAGATCTGGCTGAAGTAATGTGAAATTACAGCAACCAAGCGCGTTGAGAGGTCTGCAGGCCTACGAAATATTTACCCGATGAATTAAGGTGCTTACAGACTATTGATATATCTGCCTTGTTATTTCGAGTGTCAGTAACTTGAAATTGGGCTCGATAATACCAATGTGAGGTATAATATAAATGTGATAATAATTAAAAGTGTAAAATTAGTGAAACAGCTGCTTTTCCCAACCTAAAGGATAAAATATATAAACACAAAAATTATATCAAACACATTTTATTTTATAATACATAAATCCTGAAAAGAGCATAGCAGAGATTTATGGAAAAATATAATCCTTCCTAGGGCCTCTTTTCGTTATTTTTGTCATGAAATGTTGAACAAGCATTTTAAATCAAACAACTATTTTTATCCTCCATCTTGTATATATACTTCCTTTACGAGCATAATATTTTAATCAATATTTTAGAATAACGATACATATTATTGATGCATAATTTTTCATACTGTTTTATTAATTCCTAAAATAATGACTCACTTTCATGGTCGATTGGATAAAAAATTGAGAAAAAATGTCCAAACATTTAGCACCCCAGAAGCGAACGTGTGACAGACAATTATTCTTGATTATCTGTGATACATTATACGCGTCCCTGGCTGTAAATGATTCTCGAAAAAAATATTTCAAATATAGAAGCGTGTTCTATTTTTAATCGACAATACAAGAATCTCCCTAGCATATCGCAATGCACAGATTATACTATACTAGATAGTGGTGTGTACATAATGTCGGTTGTCAGGTTTCACTACAACGGTGTGCACTACGCTTTTAGACCGAATTCAGGAAGTATAGACCGTGAAAATAATGAGGCAGCTCTCATGCCTCCAACGACACGGCAAAATTTTAAAGTAATCAATGTTTTTTTGCACATTTGACAGCACTCGAGTCTGTTTTTCTAGATTTGTTTGTTCCAATTGGATTGTTTAGTAGAAAATCTGAATTTTTGATTATGCAATATGATGAATTACTTATTTGTATATGTTTCATTACACCGAATATCGCAAGTAACGATTAAAATAATGAAAATGTTTGTTAATTTCTTACGCAAAATAAAGCCTACTTCAATGAGATTATAATTAAGAAGAATTGGCTCCTTAATAAATAATTTACGAGGTTTATATCATGAATATCAAATTACGCTAAAGGGCGAACAAAAAACATAATCCGTTTATAATTAAAAAACCTATCTTCATTACGCTGAAGTCGATCACCATAAAATGCTCCTAATTGCTTGACGTAAAAAGATAAGGGTGTAAACAAGTACAGACGTCCGCTGAGCTCGCTACAAGCTTCAGGAGATTTTCAAGGAATTATCAGCTGTATTGTGTGCACATAATGGTCATAAATGTGTGGCGAGTTATTGGATATCATCCTGTATTTTGTGGAGAGTGATTATGATAAGGTCTATGTTCGTTTAGCACGCAAGCCTAGGCTTTAAGTAAAGATGACTTTATCGTTAAACTAGTCATTTCCTAAGTTTCCGTTTAGTATCGATAGCTTGTTACGTAACGTACGTTACGTACGTCTATTTGTTTCATTCACTAATACGTAATAGATTAGTGAATGAAACAAATAGATTTTGTTTTGTACGTATAATAATGTAATTAAAAATTATTTGATATATTTCTCTATTTAATACAGTAATAATATCGATAGCATATTTTTATACTTCACATATTTTACAATATAGGTAATACCACGTAATACGTAAGAACATAATATTATATTGTCAAAACAAGTCAATAATAATACCTACTTTAAAATCATAATACGAGATAAAAAATTATTATTAAAACAATTTATACAATTGAACTTCCTAACAATAGCAATGACTTATTCACCCAAAATTAGTAACAAAAAATAATTTATGAAGCTAAAAGATATAATAATAGATAACATTATTTCACGAATTTATATTTCAAAGAGTCACCGATAAGGACAAAGTTGGAGTTATTTAAGTTTTATCAGTTTTCAGATCACGGCTCTCTCAATCTGCTGTATAAAACATTCCAATTCAAATGTATGTGAATATAAATATTATTGAAATAACTCCATTAATATATTTTACTTACTACTAATTCAGTATAAGGCGGGAATACTAATTTCATTATTTGTAGACTTCACCAAAAAATGGATACGCAAAATATTATGTGTGAAATTATTTTACTGTTTTCTTTTTAGACATTTTTTTAGTCTTCGTGAATTGCATATATCGATTCGTTTGGTAATTACAAGAAATTTAAATGTATGATTTACAACACTATAATGCTATAGTGTTGTAATCAATCGATAAAACATCGATTATTCCTATCATCCCTACATACGGAAATACCCCATACACATTTAAATAAGTAGCTATATAAAATCCATTTAACCCCATCCATTTCATTATTCACGAAATACGCATATTTACGCACGATCGAGGTTACTTACCACGTCTTGTATTGACGAGCAAAACGTTATCGGAAATTGTCCTTAATGTTAATGGGCGGATTTGTCATAAAGCGTTTGTCGTATGTGCCCTTTTTTGGGACGACACGTATTGCATAGGCCATAGAGCAAAAAGAAAAATAAGGGATTTACAAATGGGGCTTATTAATCGAATTAATAAATGTTTTACGAAAACGAATTAATAACTGTTTCTATGAATGCAGCAATAAATGCTTATCATGCCTACGTTTCCTCTGTACTTTCGTATGGAATCATTCTTTGGGGACAATCTTGTGATGTGCGGAAGGTATTTGTCTCACAAAAAAAAATGTATCAGAGCTCTGTGCGGTTTGAACCAAAGAGACAGTTGTAGACCTCTGTTTAGTAAATTACGGATCCTTACTTTAACTTGCATGTACATAAGAGAAGTATGTTTATTTGTAAAATATCACCCGGAATACTTTAAGAAGAAAGGAGAAGTAAATTCGCATATGTTGACAAGATACCAAAACAAATTACATTTCCCAACGTGTAGAATTAACAAAGCTAAAAACAGTGTAATATTTATGGCTATTAAAATATATAATAAAATACCGGACAATTTCAAGGAACTACCAGTAAATTTTTTCAAAAATAAACTGACGAACTGGTTGATGGTGAAACAATTTTATGACATTGAAGAATTTATGACTTTTAAGTAGTGTAAACTGAATTGTGTGTGATAATTGTGTGATATAATCGTGTTAATCGTAGTGCGTTCGCGTAATTGTGAAAATTGAATTGTGTGTACATTTAAATAATTAGACTAATCAACTTTCTTTTTCAATATTTGCACACCCAATCAATGGGTAGAATGTATTAGCCACATAATATTGTAATTAAAAACATCTATAATTTGTAACTACATTCTTGCAAATAAATATAATTTGAATTTGAATTTGAATTTTATTTAATAATGCACTAAACGCTTTGCTAAATAATGTGAGTGTATTTTTATATGGACAAAGCAATAGAACCATTTTATTTCAATAGCTTTGCTTGTAATTCATCCGCCCATCACTTACTACGTTACTTTAGAGATGATACCTCGACAAGTTATCTTAATTATTATTAGAGGAAGAAACGAACATTCCCAAAACTATCGAATTGCACGCTCCCCCTACTAAACCGACTAACAAATTTTTATGAAAACAACTCGTTTAGTACGAATAAGCGATATAGCAAGCATTTGACCGGTTTCGTCGCGACGGCGCCAACATTACCTTAACGGTCACAAGTTGCATCAAATCCGATCCGCAGTTTGTACGCTATATGTTGGCTCGCGAGCGCATGAAACCATGAATGAACGAGAGTATAATTATACCATGAACATATTATCTGAGGAACACATACATAATTGGTATGCAAAACCCAGATGATCCTAACAAATTACATACAGACAGGTCACACATCTCGATAAAGCTGTTTTGTAATTTGTACATAAATAAAAGATATGGGTAATATAGAGCAAAAAACGATACAAAAATGAATATATTGAATGAAGTATTTTATGAAATATAGGCTGTATTTTAGTCATCTTAATAAACATCTACTCAATAGTAGTTGCCAGATTTTTGAAACCCAAACGTCGCCGGCGCCGTCAACAAACGCCTAACAAATATTTTGTACTCACAATATAAATATTTATGGAGTTTTTCAGAGTCACAACAATGTGAGGGTGTGCAGGTAAGTTGGCGAGTGTCCAAAGAATTGTTTTCCTGTTGCCGTCGAACTTACAGATCAGTTTTTATCACCAGGCCTTTATGGCCATCCGATAGCAAAATGTTTTAAAGCAAGGATACATGCATTTGGAAGCATGGGTCATGCTTGGGAATTATCCTGTTAAACAGTACTATAGATAAGATACATATGAGATATGAACATAGACAGTAAATTTATCGTGATTTTGCTAGTTAACAAAACTCACATGCGCTAAATTTGTAAACAAAAATTGTATGTAAAGACTAAGCACAAGTATCTGAAACCTTTCAATAATCTTTCATCTTCACAGTCACAATGTTATACCAAAATAAATTTCTTGCAATATTCGAAAAAATATCCAAACTTTCAACCTGAAGCTCAACTTACCAGACTAAACCGCTTGTGCAATATAACTGTGCATGCTTTGAAAGCATGACACCGTGTAGCCGTCGAATTTAATCGCTTTATGTATCGGAAGCATTATATTTTTAAAACTTTTGGCTCGTCCGTTGAAATTTTGATGTCACTTTCTGATATCAGTGTGCGTAATGACGTAGTAATTTTTCATGGCGGGTGATTGTAACTTGAATGTTTTCTGCCTTTCTTCTATATCTTAATTTCAAACAGTGCTTTGTTTTTATAGACAATATTACAGAGCTGTTACCGTCAGCGATTCAAAGACAATTCTTATATCTAGCTTGGGGATTACAAAATATAATACTTATGAACAATATTTTTGCTTTTATAGCGTTAAACAAATCTTAACACTTAATATTTGAGAGGTAAAATAAGCATTTTGCGTATTTATACAGAAGAAATACTGAAGGTATGAAAGAAAATGTTAAATTAGAGAAACAGAACATTATTTCTAGACAAAATCGAGATAATCGCTAACCCAATTCATAAATACATTTGTAATCCATTAACTTAGCTCCGCCAAATCGGGAACATTTCTATATCAATCGTAAGAAGTCTTACATATGATAATCGCACTTATTTCTTGGTGGCACGTAAAAATGTCATGACTATGTAATTTCTGCTCATCTCCATTTTGATGTGAATTCGCAAACTTTTGCGTACGCCAGTCCAATACGCAAACAACCGACGGAATAAGGATCGTGTAAACTTGCATGTTAGCTAAAACTACTTCTATTTGAATTGCTGAAAAATTCCCGGGAAATTGTTTTAAATTCAGCGTTCGTTTGTGTTTGGACGAGTTCTATAAGTTGCCGTGATATAATCGGATTCGCGACTGTTCGTGGGTTGTTTTTTTATAATGTTCAGGGGTTTGATTTTTCAAATCACACTAAGAATTATAACAGAAATAAAAAATGTTGATTAGTTTATGTTCTAGTTTCATTTCTATATAATAATAAGTATCAAATATTAAAATTAAACAAAGTAACTAAGTAAAATTAATATAAATAATCTTAATGAATTATATGGAACGTCCATGGTTCAGTATTTGATCTAAAATACATAAACAAATAAACATTTCTTAAAGGAATTACGCACAAATCAAACGAGGGATAAAATATTTATGTGAAAATATAAAATTCTTCGCATAAGTACTTAAAGGGCCGTTTAAAAGAGCATTATGAAACCCACGAGAGATGTTTTCCTAATAGGTTTTGTTTAGGAGATTTCATCTTACTTAGATGTCATTTAAATAAGAAATGAGCGAGCTTCATACAGACTAATGGCTTTTACATGAGAAATAAAAGTGAAGCGCTGTAACCGCTTGTGGGGTCGGTGATGCATTTCATCGATTCTATCGATCGATTTACTTAAGGGCAAGTCGCCTTCTTGGCTACTTGAACGATTTATAATATTATTATTCTCAGGGATTCAGGATATTATAACGTTAAGGCAGTGTTTTCGTGACTCTACATTGTATATTTCGTTCAATTGTAATTATATTATTGATTTAACTATAGCTATACTTATGTGTGTGTAAATTTGAAAATATGCTTCTAAAGTACATGACGTTATTTTGATATTATTTATTATAGATTTTTTTTAACCTCAAATCAACGTTGTCAAAATAACTTCTTTATATACCTGTATTTATCTTCTGTCTTTCATGCCTCGTATCTACACAAAATTAAATCAGTCATACCTCCCAGTTTTTCACAAAATATTCTAATTACTGCAACTTGAACCGGGAGGTTAAATCTTCAACACCTCGGAGGTAGTTAATGACAAAGACCCTTAAGATTTATACATGAGCCCTTAAGTACTACCCATAAAGCATTATTACGTTCCTTAACATGCTAGTAAGGATAATTTAGGGCGCTTTATTCGGTTTAAGTTACCGAGCCATTACGTATTAAAACATCAGTGGAAGTGTGAAGTATATAGATTAGTTTTATGTAAGAACTAAATTTTAAGAAGATGCTATTTAATATATAATAAAGTTAAAAAAGTAATCAGTTAATGATTATTACCAGAGCGTTATAGTTTAACTTTAAAAAAAATATGTTATAAATTTTATCTATGAGGATAAACCAGAAGAAAATAGAGAATCATATTATGTAATTTCAAAATATAAAGAATAACCTGTAAGCATAAAATAACTACTGAAATATTTCAGTTACAATAAATTGCAAATGTTTTTTTTTTTTTTATCTGTATATTTTTAAGTATATTTTGAATGAAACGACCTATCTAGCAGGTATATCACAATGTAGCAATACTAGTCCCACTAACCCCATCCTAGGTTAGTAGAAATGTCGAAACGAAACCACCGAAGCCGAGCCGAACAACCAATCAGGCATAATTCCTACGGAATGTCTCACAAAAGGATACAATGGTGCCTTAATTTCTTTTGTACTCTTTTTCTCATCCGTGGCTTTTTTCGACGTTCATAAAGTAGGCATGAGTGCACTGCGGAAAATCTGCTTTTATTAATTTCCTTTTCGTTAGACATTGGAGCCTATTTCTTTTCTAGTATTGTGTCAAACGGATTGTGGCGCTATTTGGGGTTTTATTTTTTAATATGGCCGACCGCGACGGTTTGGTAATAAGGGTGGTTAATATTTTGAACAATTTTTTAAAAAATTTGCAACTCTGTTATTATTTATTGTTGTTTGTTCTATGATTAAAAACATTCATGAAAAAATCAAATAGTTGAACTATCTATCTATATTTAAAGTTATAACGTTACCTTTTTATTGAGTTCATTTTTATAATCTCAAATATAAATATTAACCAAGTAAAGATTCGATTATTTACATAGATATCTAGTAGCAATCCGCACCAAAGTAGTAGTAGTAATGTGCTGAGCAATATCAAACAAACTAGTAAAATGAATAACCAATAACTTACACTCTGTGGGAAAGTCAAAGAGTGGAATAAAAGGGACGGGATCATTAGCGACAAAAGGGAACTGTCAGTGGAAATCGCATCAAGAGTTTCACTACACATTACGACAATGGGATAAAAAAGAGCCGCGTAAAACGATCCCTAATTTAGAAGGCACCTGATACTAATATTTCTTAAAGTTCAGCCCGCATCTCGGTAACTGATTTACTTCCAAGTTTCGGAGTAAAGGTAATCCTATGATCATAAGCTGGGATCCATCAGTCGTCATTAGGCGGACACGGCGCCCGTCCCGCTCCAACTCGTGGCCGTGCGGTGCTGTCTCGCTCGCACACCTGTACCAAGATTGATATGACCTGACTACCATCCGCGATGCCTGACAGCTTGTTATTGAAAAATTGAGTGATAATCCCCACGCGGTGTTGTTTAAGATTTTCGTTTTTTCGTGCAAATTTTTTGTTCGCAACATTCGCTTTTAGACGAATGGAAATTGAATGGATTTCTGTTTGCTTCTAACGAAAATGTATTGGGAATTCTATTTCGTGGTTGATGGATTCGAGAACTTCAGATGCTTTGCTTTTATGAACACATAATAAAAACGTTTTGTGGTTCTTGTGTTTTTACTTGCGTTCAATGGCTGTAAATAAGTAATAATATTTTGGTTACAGCTGGGATTTTACAACCAGACTCAGACTTAATATTTGAAAAATATTTTTATTCTAGGATTTTATTATAATTTTGAAACGCATGTCACTTAAAAAGTGATGAAAATTTATTTCAGTAACGTTTTACATTTTTACGTTGGATATTTTTTTATGAAAACTGTAAAAATAAATGAAAATCTCTATTCCATTTTTAAATATACATATCTGGCTGAAGTCTAAACCATTTAAACTAATACCTACAGGGAATCCATTATATCCCTAAGCTCCAACACATTATCTTGAACCGGATTCGAACCCACCACCAAGCTATCTAGATAATTTATCCGTAATATATGGACGTAACTAATCTAATGCGTATTGTTCCAGGTTGCGCCTTCGTCAAGTTCAGTTCCCACCAGGAAGCGCAGCAAGCGATCACACAGCTGCACGGAAGTCAGACTATGCCGGTGAGTTCGTAGCTCGTGAGCGCTGACAGCGCTTGATTTGTTGCGCTTATCTGTGGCGCGCTGCATTTTGGGCGCTAATTTGCTGAAAATCTAACCTCAAAATCTTAATGCTATTCATTGCGTGTTCACTGTTCCTTGCAAGGGAAGTAAGATTGTGAATATTTGGGTGTTTTAAATCGTTTGTATAGGTCTACCAGAATCTGATGGCATATTTATATTTAAGAAATAAAAGATTTTCATGTGGCAACTTATTTGAAAACTATCAAATTGGTTGTCAAATTATTTGTCTTTTTTGCAGTTGATGAATAATTTTTAGGATTTTGTCTAAAAAATCTTCGAAAATGTCGAAAAAGCCGCTGTGATCACAAGCAAGAGATGTTGTTTATAATGTGTATAGAAAAACATTCGATGAAGAAGGGTCAAACACATCACAATTTTCAATTTTGAAGATTTTATTGGTAAATAGGACTTACCCGTTTTGATACTTTAAATTAAAAAATATTATATGTAGGTAACTATAATATTGTTTGTTGATTAGAATATAATTTTATGAAAACTTATTACAGGAGTTTCCAATACGGCTATTCGTCAAGTCCAAGCTGTCCAAGTCAATTTTATAATGTGTGTATATGTGTGTGTATCTGTTAATACTTACGAAAATAAACATAGTTTTATTTTATTTTTATTTTATTTTATAAAAAATTATAAGCAGTCTAGCTTTGATCAACATTATCATTATATCGATATTTCCACATGGCATACTGATTATGAATATACAAATATAGGTATGTGTAAATAATAATATGTATTACCTGTATAAAAGGACTTAATATGTATATTATACATGTAAGTATGTACCTACATAATATTAAGTGGATATCTCATTATTAAGTACAGTATTGTCCACTTATGTAATGTGACTAATGATATTGAGGACAAAATAAAAAATAAGCAGTATCAAGATCGTTCAGTCCATTTTCCCTAGGGTTGCACACTCAAAATTTTGATTTCCTTAATTGCCATCAGATTCTGGTTTACCTATAAATAATGTTTATGCAATTCATCATCATATATAAAAAGAACTATATTTTTGAAACAAAAGCAAAGCGTTATCTATGCATTGTCTTATCAATGGTAATTAAATTTTAATTGTTGTAATTCTATTTTTAATTTTTATTACTATATATTTTATCCTTATCGCGTCTTTAAGTCCAAATTGTGTTCATAGGCCCATGGACATGTAAGCTTTAGTCGTTTATCTTACAACTGGACATAGCTTTTATCAACGAACGACGGGTGTCTTTGCATCTATCCATACAAAGTACATAATATATTTAAAAACGTTGCTTTAATTCCAACTCTTGCAATAAATATCATTCGTACAAAAATTCACACATAATAATGTGGCAAACCATAATAATATGGCAACAATCATTAATGTCAAAATGAGTACGTGAATGACAGATATGTTGATAATTATGGTTCCAACAACAATGATATCCATAAAAACATTATGACGTCCGTTTGCATACAATTTGCGGACATCCAACGTGTTTGCGTTGGCCATTTTGTAAATACGCACTGTTTTCATGTCGTTAATGTTAGTTGAAGTGAATGTTCTAGACTTTATGTGTGCTGACAAACACGCTTTTAATAGTCCGGAATGTATTATTGTGTTTAATAAATAATTATTGTATATATTATAAGAGATAATATATAATACAATGAAATTTAGCGACCGAAAATTGATGATGAATTACTCTACCACATAAATTTATTACAAAAAGCATTAATTACCTACCTAGGATACAAATATTTTGATGTCATAACTTTGATAACTTACTGTCGAAGAAGATTCAATATTAAATGTAATAGAAAACCTAAACAGAATCCTTAATATGTGCCAATATATTTGTTATGTTATTAGACCTCACCTTGATTATATCAACAGCAATTAATATAAAACCGTCTTGACCTTATTCAATATATTATTAATTCTAATATTATATATCTTCCAAAAGAAATAACCTACACATTATAAATTTATATTTGAAAAAGCATTTGAGCCATAAAACAAAAAATATCAAATTCAACCTACACATTCAAAATAAAGTAAATAAATATAACAATATAAAAACTTTAAAACATAAAATACGAGTTCACACATGACGGTCCTAATGATAACGCTAGAACAATGCATAAACCGTCACTAAAACGCCGGCTCCGAAATAAAATCTCATATATGAGTTACATTTTGTAGCGCATATAACAAGCACCAAACAATATGGTGAAAATAAAATAGCTCAAACTCCGTTTGACATGCGGCCAGTCGCAAAACTAACCGGTTTGTATCGAAAATATACAAATTCGCAAACTGTCGACGAAAATACAAATCTGTTTCGTTTTTTCCAGAATGTTTTGTAAAGTGTTAATTTCTTTATGGTTGCACGGTGATGCAGCACAAACTATTTTCATTTTTAACTTTTTAAAATGAGAAAATATCAAAGTAAAAATGGAGAAATAAATTCATCTAACTAGACTACATTTAAATATAAATTTATAAGAGAGATATAGACTACATTTCTAAACAACTTAAAGTGGATAGTATGGTCCTATTATTTAATAATTATATACTACAAGACTACAGAAAAAGTCGGCAAGAAAATTTGTTACAATTAATTAAATCGATCTGTATACAATTTCATATAGAAAGTATTTCTCATTTATGTTACGATTATTGTATACTCGTGGTATTTTCTCGATTATTTTATCATATTATTTGCTTATGTTCGAAGAACGTTCTCGAGAACAAAATCTATACTAATATTATAAAGCTGTTTGTTTGAACGCGCCAATCTCAGGAACTACTGGTCCGATTTCAAAAATTATTTCGGTGTTAGATAGCCCATTTATCGAGGAAGGTTAAAGGCTATATCATTACGCTAAGACCAACAGGACGCACCACGCGGGTGAAACCGCGAAGTAAAGCTAGTATATTATAGAAACCTATTTGCAACAAAAAAAATGAATTTCTCCTTTATTGTTCAAATATACGAAATAAATATAGGTAGAGGCTTCAAACAATAATGCTTAACACACCAATGTTAGTTCAGGCTAGTTTTAGCGTTTGATCACAGAACCATAAAACAAATATTGAAAACAAATCGTTGCCATTGAAAAAATGCATCCAATATTCTGACAAACATTTTCCACAGATCTCATAAAATAAAAATAATTGTTATTGGTTAATTTAAGTAGCGTTTGGTCTCTTCTATTTTATGTTATTTAGCCTACGAAAAAATACAAAGCTGATAAGTTTAGTCAAGGATTCCAAAGGCTTATAAGACAAGGTAAAACAGCCCATTAATTAACAGAAATAGCTCCCCACAAAAAACACGAAATTTGTGCTTAAAAATTCTAATTTTCAACAGGAAAAACGAATGACAATGCATTTTTTCGCATTCTACATACAACAACAAAAAAAGAAATCAATTCGCAACTGACAAACGAATGTTTTCACTGTAGTTACAAGTGGCATACGTTGGCTCAACAAAAAACTCCAAAATTGAGTGTCCGAAACAGCCGCTTAACTTTTAATTACTACGTCCTGAGTACGAGCTCCACAGAGTAATGTAGAGGCGGATAGACGTTTATAATCTGTGCCATGTATACAGTATCTGTAACTGGATACTGTTTATCGTTTTATATGCTATCGGTAAGCAATTAAACGAAAAGCTTTTTTTATAAAAAATTGTAAAGGAAAATTACCATTTTCAACGTATTACAATTATTAATTTCTACCAAGCTAAGGATTTCTTAACCATCCTTTTCCTCTTGTAAAAATTCCAACACATGCACAGAGTAAAGAAACCACAGATCCAAAGTACACGTAAAAATGTCAATAATTAGTAGTAATAGTCACGTAATCAGAACGTAGCTACTTACCCGAAAAATCGATTATTCGGTACCCATTGAGGATGGAATTTGAAGCCGGACCCGGCTGATAATTCCCTTAACATTCGAGCACAAAAGCCGATGTCGGATTTGCTCCGCACTCCTCTTAATGACGTTTTTGTCTGCCCGATTTTCATTGCTTTAATCTTGTATTCGGTGTAAATATTGATTCGTCGGTGGTCGAGCACATTCGCACTTCGAATGGAACAAAAGACCTGCACTACTGATAAACATGATGTCATATGTACGAGTACGTAATTTGGCTGCAAAAAGTTGGCAAACAGTCGTTGTATTATAATTAGCCTATAAGCACAGATTACTTAATAGTTATCACTACCTATAAGCAAGTAAATATAATGAATATAGCAATATTTTGAAAGAATGCATTAACTAAGCGATATTATTACTTTACGCAATAAAATAAGTGTCGATCTCTCTACAAATTTAAATTATTTATTTATTTGTGCCTCTACGTCTTTACTATGTGCTACGAGGTGCTACGTAATAACTTGTATATAATTACTGTTAATATTTGTTAGACATATTGTACATTGTACGGTAAGCGCCTCTAAAGAAATGCTGCACCTGAAATAAATATGTCCGTTTATATAGTTTGAAGATTGCCTGTGATGTGTTTAATGCTAATAATCTGAACATTTTCTTTACAACAGATATAAAACACATAATCGATACTGTAATAATCTACAACTTCTCAAATTCAAATCGTACCAAATAAACCGATTCACAAAACCATTTGATGCATAATCGAAAACTTTCCCAAACTTATCGCAGCTAAACGAATCTCAAAGAATGGTATTATTCGGCCAAGTTGAAAAGTAGCATTAACTAGTAAGAAAAGAGTTAATGGAAGGTAACCGACAGTGTACGGATTAACTTCGCTAATGGATCCGAACGAGTGATTGATTCACTTTATGATGGATGATTATAAAATAAAATATTCTTAGTTGTGCTTTTGATGTTACTTTGATATCATCATGTCACAGTTTATGTTAACAACATTGATGCTCGATAATAATGTTACAGTGAATATACATAAGATTGAGTTTGTAATACTAACACGTACATTTTTAATAGTTTCTTTTGATGTAGAGTAAGTTCATTGACTGATTTTTCATGCAGACGCGGTAAATATTACTTATATGGACTTCTTTTTATAGAAAAGCAAGTTACCAGACACTTGTGAAGTTCTACTCGTCATCTTTTATAATATAATCGAAGGAAAATTAATATGACCGTGCTACGTAAAGCTAATACTTTTGCCATGAATAAAAAACCTTTAATGATAAAACAAGAGACCCGAATACGTTAAACATTTAAATCTATCTTTTGTAGTAGCATAATCATTGTTTGTAACCATCTATGTCTGCCCTTGAAATATTTCAACTGAGTAAATAAAGCGTAAAATAGACGAAATAATAAAATCTCAGAGCTTCAATCTATTTAATCTTCATGTATGAAAACTAAACTGCAAGTAATAAGGCTTGGGGTATTTTTACGAGAAGGCTAGATTACGCGCCCGTCGCCGCTCCCTATCTACGTACTTTATAGATCTTATATGAGTTCTAGTTTAAGAGCCGACGGCATGGAATTAAATGGTTAATCTATTCAGATTTTCATAGTTTTCTATACTTTAAGCTCAGTTCTGTTGTAGTAGGATTATCAGTGACATAAGTATGTTTCTGGGTTCAATCCAGAGACTCATAAAGAAATATTTAATAATAGCGCACAATGTTGCCTATAAACTAGTAATTAATTTGGAAAATCCAAAAGTGCACGCCTCATAATTTTTTTAAATAAATATTTATTAATTATTATTTTTGTTTATTTAATAACAATTAAACCACATCGAATCAGACCCTGAAAAATGAAAGGGTTCTATTCCTGAGCATACTCAAGCGTAAGAGAAAAAAAAAGACTCGATTAGTAAAGTATTTCGGTCGCTATCGTGGTAACAAGAATAAAGATCCGCACATACAGACACACGGACGTCCAAGACAGAACTTTTTTAAACTGTTTTTTAACTAGTTTAAATAACAAAAATGACATCAAAAATATCATGAACGTTAAAAATAGTGTTTTTTCTTAATATGTGTGTGTATGTATTATCTTACAAGTGCAATGTATGATACATAAAGACATTTTAAGCTTGAAAAATCAGATGTTTTGCGCGAAGTGACAGTAGTACCCACCTCAACGCTTCGCTTATGAGGCGTGCAATAACATACGTCACATATAAAACAACTTTATTAGTTTTTGTATGTACTTACATATTAAGATTTAAATACATTCGTCTGGATTATGACTCTACTTATAACAGTCTGTATTCTCGTCGGAAAGATACCCTCGAAAATAATAACGTTGTCTTTATCTTTTCAACTAAATTTTGTAACACATGGACAGAAGTGACTAAAAAGTAGAATTTAAACTTCCACTTTTTAGCCCAACGGAATTTAAAGACATTCGGACACGTGCGTCGAATAGTTTCAACCGACGTTCAACATTTTAACGACTTTTTACTAAAACTATTTTTAAAGTATTTCCTTGGTAAAACTAAGAACTATATAATGATAATATTGAATGATATCAAGTATTTATAGTATAAAATATACATATAAGATAATCGATTGTTTTTAGTTTTGTTCGAAAAATTTGTAGTTTTCATTTTTATAAACCAACAAGAATTCATATATCCGGACAAACATGTTTCGGATTTAAGGTTTTCAATTTATTCATAACCACGTAAACCTCAATCAAAGCATCGCAAACGGCTAAAGCATTAACATCAAAATGAATTTAAACGTAAATCACTCAAAGAAAAAGGTATTCGCAAACTTTCGTTTTTCCATAAATTGACAGCCATAAAAGGGCCGATGGATCTCGGGATCCGAAGAGATTTAAAGTCGATTTTTTTTTTATTTTATAAGTGAATTCTTTAGACTCGAGTTAAGTCTATTATAACTGGCTATTATCGATAAGTCGGTGAGAGTTTAACTGAATTTTTACACAGATATTGAGGGATATGCTAATGTGCTTTGGCTTTAAGTGGATATCTTTTTTGTTATAATTTTATTACAGCGCGCACTTAAATAATATTCATAGCCATTTATCATTAATTTACAAAAAAAGAATATATTTTAACGTGAAGTAAAACTAAATTCATGAAAAGAAAATGAAACGGAATCCACTATTAGTAATGACATTTTGGAGGTTGTTATTATTTCGTCATACAAACACAATAGCTAGTAAAATAAACACAAAATAAAAGGAAATTTCTTTTAAATATTTTCTTATAAATAATTATTATAGTCTTCCATTGACATTCGACAATTGCTCTACATCTGTAGTTTGAAAGCAGAAGCAAATCAAATTTTACCAGCCTCAAATATCAAAACGGCGACATTAACAAGATTCACTCGAACTTTCATCTCGCTCGAGTGTTTAAGGCTATTTACTAAGCTTATGGGCGAGGCGCAAAATTAAGAGATTGCGAACAGTCCAAACAGTATAAAACGACCCTTATTAAGGCCTTCCATTCAGAGCCGACGCGTTCTGCGTATTAATTACGAACGTTTAAACAAATGAAATACTATGTGTACTCGCAAAATTGTTGGTACACACTTTAAGGATTTTTACTCTGTTCATTAATACTTTCGACGCGTAATTTTGAATCTGTGCCGCGATTTTGGCGCGAAGTGTTTCTGTCATTTGAATTTTTTTTTAGTTATTTAGTATTTTATGTTTTGGCAGAAATCTTTATGTTCTTTATTTATTTTAATTTAACAATTTGTGAACTTATTTTAACATTTTTTAACATCTAAGAAGTAAGAATGCACAGATACCTACTTGAACTATGGAATACGAAATACGTTGATGAGAAATTAATTAATGGTATGTACCTATTTATCATATCGATGTAATTACTTCGTATATTTTTAGAGGTTTTTTTCAATCTGAAATTACAAGCAGTAGTAACTATGCATAATATTATGCATTAAATTGTGTATTGCATACATTATAAAATATTATAATGCATAATTTCAAACAAGGTGATAACAACAACAACCAATTGATTTATTCAATTTATTCGGGTCATTAAATTTTTGTAAGATATATCTAATGGTGCAAATAAATGATTTATTTATTTATTTATTTATTATTATTTAATTTACAATAACCACTGTATTACATTCCAACCATAAAATAAACAACAACGGAACCTAAATTATCCAATTAGTAACAACTAGAACAATTTTACGTTTTAATTAACTCCGTGTGAGCGTTGGCGCCATTTTAAAATGAAGACATGCGAGGGTATTTGTTTAGGAATCAGCGTACGTGTTGTAATCACGTTACAACCAAGTGTGTTTATATAGCCCTGGTTAGGGTGCTTTTGTGACGTCATAATATAGCCGGGGTTCCGGCGGTTTGATTCGTTTGTTTAAAAAAGAATTTAATTTCGGAATAAAAAGAGACTTTCTGCAGATATAATATCGTGGGCTTTCACATTCAAACCAAAACGGACAAAAAAATAATGTTAAATGATTTTATTATTTAATAAAACTTTAATGTAGTAATACAAGATATTATGCGAGGAATACGATACTAGATTTTCGTAATCATAAAACGTAACTTTAAGACGTGAATAAGCCTGTATGTATGTATGTGAACGAAATTACAGGTAGGTGTCTAAACGAAATTGACTTTATAGTACTCAGTAAATTGCAAAATCATATTAATTTTACAAATGGCTAGCCAGACAAGAAAAGCACAAAAAAGCAATAACGTTCTTACTCCATTTACGATTTTTACATTTCAGCTCGCGCTTACAAAAAGCCTCAATTATATTTAAAATGAAGACAGACAAGCTGATATTTGTTTAGGCATACGTGCTGTAATCACGTTACACGTCTCTGTTTATATGGGCCTGCTTTGGGATGATTTTGTGATGTAATTCTGACGTTCTTGTTTGGATTACTTGCTTAAAAGTTGCTTCCACATTTATGTTGTTTTGGTTTCGTTTGATGTGGAGGCAATTTCAAATTTATTCCTGAATGTTTGACTGACACTTTTTCTTTTAAAATTGACCAATTTTAATTTGATAGCATTTCATTTCACCGATTAATTATTTATTATATGCCTCACTGCACATATACATCCATTTTATAAAATTATTTGCGTGTACAAAACTAAGAAACAACAAAATTGATATTCATAGTTTATCCAAACAATATATCCGAGAGCCCCAATTTATCTGAACAATAAACCCTCGAAAAAAGCATGCGTTGTATAAAAAGTTAGTGCTAATAAAAAATATGGCGAATTAGAATTGAACCGTAAACTTTATCTTAGCGTACCTCTATAACATCTAAACGATGAGGCCGTCCAGAGGCTAGGATGTCGATAAAAGTTCATCCTACAAATCCGGAGTTAAGGCCGCTCATACATTTATACTTGTATACGAATATTGCACATGAATCAAAGCTTTATATACGTCTCATATTTATCATATGACTGACCGGTTGGCTTGGTTGGCAGTGGCCCTGCCTTCCAAGCCAGAGGTCGTGGGTTTGATTCCCACCCGGGGCAAATATTTGTGTGATGAACATAGATGTTTGCTCTGTGTCTGGGTGTTAATTATCTATATAAGTATTTATTTAAAATTATATATGTATGTTTATCAGCCATCTAGGGTTCCCATAACTCAAGTGAAAGCTTAGTATGGGATCAGATTGTGCCGTGTGTGAAAATTGTCCTGAAATATTTATTTATTTATCATAGAATACCCAACAATTTCTTGAAAATAGTAGGTAGATAATACTTTAAGATTCGCGTTCTAAAACAAGCTTCTAAGTTTGTGGAATCCTTTGTGGATTCCAAACAAAATACACAAAGCAAATCTAGTCAGTACTACATGTATTTGGAAATTCCTAGAAAACACAAATGAGAGTATTTTTAAATTCGTGACCCTTTTTAGCTTAAAGGTTTCGTACTAAAGGTCTATTTTTACTACGACGAAAACAAACTGAGGGTTATAATTTTAGATCTTTGTGCGGTTATAAATAATTATATTTGAATCAATAATTTTACAAATATTTTGATATCAATGCGTTCTCGTCTTGTTGTTATTGTGTATGTTACGGCACAAATTAAATATTGCGCCTTTTAAAATAGTTACTTTTGATTGAATATAAATACATAGTTAACAATTCATATTTGTACATCATCATCGTCTCTAGAAATTTTTCAGTAACAGCTTTAAAATTTGATAGACGAGCAATTTGATTTGATGACTCTTTCAGTCTCACACGTATCTTTTCATTAACTAAATATATCCCTATTCAATCTACCTATATAAAATCTCTCTATATAATATCTCTTGCAATATTATTGTGTACAAACCGCCTAATACGCCTATGAAGAAATACGAAATGGACCCGAATTGAAAGCATTCAGAAGTTACGGGATATCCCTCTGTTTGTTTGTTTGTTTCCGAAGCAATTTGGGTGCATGCCCGATGTTAGACACGTTTCAACTTTACACAAAGTTTTATTGAACTCGATGGGAATAGATTTAATCCGTATGGATTAATTTTTAAGGCTTGTTTGGAGGTTATGATGAAATTTTTACTTGATTAGTATTATATAATTATTTGTGTTGACTATGTAATATCATGTTATTTGAAAGGAGACGTTTGAGACTCGCCAGATAATACTATTTTAGAGAAAAATTATATTATTTTCTTCAAAGCAGATTTTGTGATTTTGCTTAATTCAATTATTTTGCTTTACGTATCTAAATTAAAAATTTCATCATCATAAAACATAATCACAAATTATTACGTACTAATATTATAACAAAGTAGTGTCGCGCGCCATACCTTAGCTTCATCATAATCAACTCGATTTAATCAAAGACAGTCTCTATAAAATTAACTCGAAAGATGTAGATAAGATTATTTCGCCCGAATAACTCCATAATATGAACATAGTATAAAACACCCCAGTCTAATTAAAGTGTAACAAGTGAATATAAACAAAATGATATTCTGCTATATAAAGATCCCCCGGGTGCAACTTATTACTACGAGTGGCCATGCGACCTGGCTACCATTTATGTCTTTATTATACACATACTGCTTCTTCATAACTGTATAGTATGTACAGTATAGTGCTATGCAGTACATAAATACATTGAACTAATACGAACACTACAAAACAATATGCGGTTCATATAAGCACATACCCTTAGTTATCTGTGCTGTATTTCCACTAAATTTCTAATTTTTATTAATTGCTTACACTCCTCAGCATCGCATCGTTAGTAGCCAAACACTTTACCAATTCCTATTTTCGCTTATCAAAGAAACAGTCTTACTTTTAAACAACACAAAGACGCTGTCAAAACACCAGTGTGTGGTCACTGGTGATCACACATCAATAAACTCAGCTAATCGATGCAGCAAAACATTTTAAACGTATTATATACACGCAGCCATTGAATATTATATACCTAAGTGGGCTCTTCATTTCCAAAGCTATTAAAACAGTCTATTCAAACAACATTATTAATGTATAAATCGTTTGAATCACATTCATGACTAAAATAGTCGAAAAATAATGTTGTTACGTAAAATACTCTGTTATACAACATTAATATTTTATCATAAACAAACGTAAAGTAACGTCTTTTTTATCTGGGAAGCGAAATAAGGTAAACAGGGCGGAACTCATTTAAATCTTAACTTGAAACGAAAATGCTTTTGTTTTACAAGAATATGAAATTTCTTTTATTACAATAATAACTACAGACATAATTATATTGAATAAATACTGTGCAGTTAGTGTTGTATAATTTTGTACTTTGTTACTGCTTCTTCGCGTTAATTTAATAAAATAATTGATATCAAACTCTCATTTATCTTCATGATAAAATTATGTCTTCAATCTTTTATGATTTACTTCTAATAAAACTTTACAGTGTCTTCCGATTATAATAAGCGCGAACATCTTATCTCTACATAATATTTTTTGTCTAATAACTCTTCGATAATTACTACTAAATACTAAAGTAAGAAGTATCTTTGTACAGAAGAATTACACATACTCTTAACTAATTACCACACTAATTCCGCATTAGTTAAGCTAATATTCTTCCTACAATTGAATACTAAGCTTAAACTAGTGTCAAGTATATTCTAGTCCTTACCAAAAACAAACTCCTAAATGTATGATAAGTGTCATAGGTCACTTAAAATATAATGTCTCGTAATAACAAAAAGGGAGTCGATAATGACTGGCTAAATAGTGATCTACCTGAGAGCTTGGAGCAAGCTCTCGGAATAAATTACGATCTTAAAACACGGTACATTAACTTCGCTACGATTAACCATTTAGGGTGTCGTTGACTTTTTTTATTTTTTAATCAAAATTTTACTCTTTAAACCAACTATAATTGTTGGTATTAGTGACGGTATTTAGCTTAAAATTTCATAGAGGGAAAACCTACACCAACTGAAACAAATCAAGAACTCTACTTTAGTATTTCACAGAACGTTATTTACATTGTCCTTGAAGAAAGAGAAAGAAGTATAGGATCAGCTCACTTTATGTCTCATTATTAGAAAACTGACAGTCAACTGACAGTCTTGAGATTTCAAGTTAAACGTGGAAAAGGAAGGACTTAGAAGGACCTTAACGCAATAGAAAGAACTTTTTCCAGAACTTTTTACCCAATACATTTTTAAAATAATACAATAGACCATAAAGGCGGGTCAAATCGGCATTGATCATTAAAATACCACCCATGCAATAGGACGCATACTCTTAAGTACGAGCTCGGATCAATACAGCCCGTCCAAGACTGTATATATGGTCCATTCCAATTATCTACCCATTCAAGTCCATCTAAGTGTCCTGAATATTCAAATGAACCCTCTCACTTAGACCACAATTAAAGGCACCATTATATATGCATCAGGAGACCCCATTTTTGCATTTGTAATAGGGATCATTGTGTAATTATTCATTCGTTAGAGGGTCCAATCTATAGGAGACCCACTAAAACGTCAGGTTTAAAACCTTGTACTTCGAATAAATCTCCATTTTTTACGATATTTTTATTAATTTGTCATTTATATTCGCAACGAGGATTACCCATTAAGGTGCGCGCATGAACGTAATGTCAGGGCGATTATGTAACTTTGATTACATGCATAATGCATACGATCAAAACGCCATTTACGGGCCTGCCTACAAAAGTATGGATGTACTTATCTTAACAATATTTTGAAAATATAACAAAAATACTTATGATAATAAAAGTTTTATCCACAAAAATAAACTTTCCCCACGTCATTTAACCAAAAATAGCAACAAAAAGAACTCGAACCGTCGAACATTTCACTGACAAAATAAAGGTTGCTATCTACGCTTTCTTCAATTACTTTTATTCCAACACGGTGTTTTCTAAGCGTGCACGTCCGTTAAAGTGGACAAATACCTTAAGCTATCTATATAGAGAGTGAGTGCTTTCAACAAAAATTGCTCCGATCCACCGAGCTCAATCCATTTCGCCGGCAGTAAGGACGGATGTTTTATTTCTACACCTTGTTTCAACTGATTAAATTCATGCGAGGACTTCACTTGCTTCTTGTTTTGTTTTTCATTTTGTTGGGAGTGTATGTTAACCGTTGGAGTGAGATTCGGTTAGGTTAATTAGTATAATTTGTAGTAATTTGCAATTTAATGTGGTACATAAAAAGTGGGTGTAACATTATTAACTTGCATTACACAAAAGCTATGTAATATATTTTTCAAACAGCAAAAAAAAGTTGTAAAATGTAAAAACAGAAAATGAAATTAGGTAAGTACTCAATGATAAGAACATTGAATATAACCCTTCATTGCAAAATTTTCACGAAATTGTATTAAACCTATATCACTCGTATCGAAGTAAACAATGGTTACCTAATATACTTTTCGGTGGGAAAAGAAAAATACGCAAAAGGAAACGCCATGCGGAAATGTTTGTGAAATGGTTCATTACTGTAATAAAAAATAGGGTGAAAGAGAAACCGAAAGTGCAAGAGGAAAGGAAGATATTTATGCTCTCGGTGATATTTTTATGGGCTATCAACGTCGCAATTACTACCTATGTTTTATATGATTCTAGACGATTGCTATTACTGATGGTTATGTTCTTATTTGAATTGCTCTCTTGCTTGTCGCTTATAAACGATGCATATGCTTGATTAAGTATTACCTAGTTCATTTTTGTAAAAATAGTGAGAATAAACCTAATGAAATGAATGAATGTATCAACTATCATAATAATGAAGCTTAAAGATGTTATTTTATATAGGTTTTCGCACTATGTTAAACAGGATTTAGTCAAGGAATATTCCTTAAATGACTCAAGTGAAAACCAAATACTAATTCGTAATAACAAAGATGAAGTAAGATTGAAATAAACGAACTATCTAAAATAAACACACAGATAAGATGTGCCAAATAGATTTTTATGTACACCAAATATCATATTAACGGCTATGATACTAAATTTCGCAGACTCAGCTATCTGTCACGTGGTAATATGCCAACACTGGCAAAATATTTGCGGGAGGATAATGACCCGGTGTTTGTTTAGCGAGTGATTTAGTAAAGGTACAACTGGCAAGCTGCCAGATAAGTGCACGTAAACTTCTATTTTCTAATCAAGTTTCAGTTGAGGTGTTCGTAGATTATGCTTCTCTTGCGCACGCTAAATTACATAACGTAGGAGATATTAGTTTGTATATGGCAATGTTTATGTAGCCGTTGCTTTTATTTGGTTGTATTGTTTTTCGTAGTATAAAATGTAGCTCAGATTAGTCGAGAGACTATTATAAAAATTTCATAGAAATCTCAATTTAAAATGTTGTTTATTCACAAATATTTTCAGGAGGGAGGGATTACGAATTTTACTGATCAAATTCTCGTTAAACTTAAACAAAATGTTTATTTCGGAAAAGTAAATTAATACCGGTTTAGCCTAGTTTTCATTTTGGGAAATATATTCGTAAATCAGTTTCATAAATATATAAACATCACACTTTATGATTGTCACAGTAAGTTACTCCTGTACTTCATATTTATATTAAACGTAATTTTTTTCTCTAATTAAAATAAAATCTGCGCGCTCCAGTATAAAACGCAAAATCCAGAACGCTACAAAGCCTTGCCTATTTAGCTGTTTGCACTCCTTTATAAACCCTACATTACCTCTATCTACATTTTAATTCCGTCTCCTCTCTCAATTGGGTGCAGTAACGAAATGAAAGTCCTAATTGTCTCCTGCCAAATGCAGTCTTTTAGGGCGTGGTTAAAAATACAAAGCAGGTAGGTGCCTGGTGCATAAACGAGGGGGAATGTAAACGGGGCACATTTAGCCGACTCTGTATGCAAGTTTCATGCGGAGTACACTTGAATAACTCCCGTTTGTTTGCATAAAAACTTGCGTTTTAGGACGCGTTCACAGATTCGTTCCGTTATACGGTTGGTAGGTTCGCACTTTTTTTTTTTTAATGGAAGAACTTGTCTATGGTGTATGGAAACGATGTGTTCAAATCACTTGAAATATATTTAATAAATAAATTACATCAATGTAATTTACACATTAAAAATAATATAGATATTTAATCACCAATTAACAATTATTACAAAGTAATTTATTTTCATATTTCTAATTATCTACAAAACATAATACTTTAATCCATTAAACCAAGCATCTCTTAAATCAAACGAAACAGCAACACTTAGCATAATACACTATATTCATGATATTATAATAGGTAGTCTCGCTAAGAGAGCATCCGACAATACTGGCAACGCAAACATCTTCTATGAGCGCTTGCTCAAATCATTTGCATAGAATAACAGGCGGAAAGCTCTCCCAAAATCCTTGCAAGTCGGCCGCTCCAATCATACCGGTGTGCTTAACGTAAAATATAGACCGTATACATTGAGTTAGTTGGAATTCTAATTTACATATTTATAAGGTCAGTCCATTTAGCAATCGAACTTTAAATGTTCAATTTGTGCATTTATGCAATTGACTTTGAATTACGTTCGGGTGTTTTAACTGTTCTCCTCGGGTTTATGAGCAATTACATTATGGGTGTTGTTTCAGTAACGAGAAGAGATAGTCTGACGCTTTCAGATAAATATGATTATTTCATGTTTTAAAAAAATGGTTCTTGGAATTCTCAAGATAAACTCAACCAGTTATTGTAGCGTTGTTAATTTTTTATATCATTTCACACAAAAGCGTAAATCCCAAATTAGAGGTTAAAATAAAAATTGCTCAAGATTTAAAGATCTAAATTAAAATAAAATAAGCTTAAACCCGACACAATAAAAGTCGCAACGGCCTACGGAAAGGGACATTACGGGAACTGCCTCGCCGGAGAATACCCTAAATTCTTTGAGCGGAAAGTGCGTTGTTTTATAAATAAACAACATCGCTATCAGTTGTCGACACTCCAGAGACGCCGGATTTAATAAAAAAAGAGCCCTATTGCTGTCGCTCAGTATAAAGGAGTTCTTATCTAGAAGTATGGAAGCATTCAAGAGTAAATTATATGAGATGTCGCGTAAGAAAATTAATGAGGTAAAAATGAGTGCCTGCGATGCGACGAAACTAAGCGTTTAACAGCGCTGTAGTTGTTTTTGCGGTTTTATAAAATCGTGGAAGTTTAACCGGCTAAGGGAAGCTTTTGTTTTTATTTTGCTTGATGGAGTGTTTATTTTTAGAATTTTTGGTGGAGGTTCAAGTTGTTTCGTTATTTTTGTGCTATGAGTGGCGTGTTTTTAGAGAAGAAAATAATTGGAAAAATTTATAAATATAATTACTACATTTCACAACAAATATAAGCGGTCATATTTGCTTAAGTTATTTTTTTCATAATATTATCTTTATTAAAACCTTTTCAGTAAAAGCTTTGTTGTTTATCAAACATAGTACATAATATAATAATTAAAATGCATTAAACTCATTATGAGTCGCCGCATCCGACCGCTGACCGCAACTGAACTACAATGTTGCATATTTATCCAAATATTTAATATAAAATTCGAAAGAGATTTTTTGTAGGCTATTGAATAGTGAAACTTCATATACGAATTTATAATATTATGTAGGGTTTTTCATATTTTGAAGAAGAAATTGATTTTTGTTGAAAATGCAAATTTCGATCATTCTAACGCGTTTTTAAATTTTAATAATATTTTTATTCGTTTACAAGGACTGAAAATTTATAATTTTTAGTCTCAACTCATTTGTTACAACATAACGTTAAATATGTTCATTTATATTTCTCTCCACCTAATTCTAATGTTTTAGTATCATAATAGTAAGTAATAAACGTTACTAATTCCTTCCAAACAGATACATTCCTATCATACGTACATGTTCCCGACATTTAAATTGAAACTGCAAAGCAATAATTGGCTATACCGCCACTATGGCTGGGAATCATAGGCTCATGAATAGTGTACGAACCTGGTAGATACATTATATTAACGGTTGGAATGTTCATTGGGTATTCATAGTCGAATTACTGAAGGACGGTCAGTGTGGCTTGCCTCTTTTCATTTTGTATGATCAATGTTAATTCATGGTTAAGAGATGTGTGTCAAACTATAGGTGAAATTGAATACTGTTGAAAATATTTTGAAACACTGATTTTTTATGACTATAATGTTATATTGCCAAAGCTAGACCAAAACATAAAAAGCGTACATAGCATGAACATAAGTCGTAAATCTCTTCACTACAAATTATAAAGGGTCAATACGTCTTTTAACATCAATAGTATGATTAAACCTATTTTCCTTTGCCTTTCAGAATTCAAATTAAAAAAGAAATAGCTTACTAAACTGTTCCATAATATTTAATACTTTACCCAGTGTAGCTCGTAGCACTAACGCTACGGAGCTCTTACAAGTGCTACGGCGTAGCTACTTTGTACTACGAATTATAAAGGTACGTAAGTAGCGTATAAGTTTTGTATATTATTTCTTAAGCATGTTACAGAAAGGCTGTACATTCTGGAATTCACGTCTCAATTTCACGTAATATTTCATTTCATTAAACATATATTAAAGTACCTTTAAAGTAATTTTCTAAACTGTTATGGTTCAGTTCTCCTTTTATTAAAAAGGAATGTACATCAATCTTTATATCCTAAATAAGATTTCGCACAGAACTAATCCCAACTCAATTAATGACCTAATTCAGATTACGTCCCTTTATTACACCTTTCAATAAAAGTATTAATATGCTTCATAGACGCGAAATTGGATCTGTGACATTAAGCCGTCGGACCATGTATTACGTAATTACTTCTATCCTCTTAGTTATCTGGACCATTCAGGTCTTATTCTCTTTTAATTTTTTTCCATGAATCAGCCTTATCGAATAGGCTTCGATGAAAAATACTATCGTCTCTAAGTACCGACTCTTTTGTCTCCAATGAATGTGATTTAACGTTTTGCAATCGTTTTATTTTACGACTGAGAAAACTATTTTTTAGTTTGAGGTTTAGTAAAAGCAATTTTATTTGATCTTCATTTGTCATTTGACTTATTTTTATTTGTTTGATTCTGTTAATACTTAAATAAATGACTTTTTCTGATACTTAAGTATATTATAACAGAATAAATAAACTTCAAATAGGAACTATAATTAAACTATAAAACAGTGTGCAGTTATATTTAAAAAATTAAACTATATATCTTATAGTAAAATAAAAAAACACAGGTACAGCTGTTACTACACATAAGCAATAATTATACCCGACTGCACATAGCTCAATCAAAAATATATTGTCCATGTCATCGCTCATATCCGCACTTCCCGAGGGAGGCTGCGTAACGAATTAGAGCCGGGATGAGATATAATAACATATCTGACAAGACTTACGAAAGTATTACGTCTGTTGAGCATATTTTTATGCGATTATGCCGAACGATCAGCCCTCGTACCATCATCTTAAAACAGTATTATTCCAGTGTGGAAAAAAGACAGCGCTATACAGGCCGTCTAGCGCCTTCACCTTCTTACATTGGAAATAATACTGCTTTAATATATCAAGGTACGTTGGCACTGTGCGTTGGCAGGATTAACCTTGGTGTGCGATCTGAAATTTAGATGTCAAATTTCGTCAACGCCTCGGGATGAGTGTTTTGAATTGTTGAATAATTCGATTCGGTACTTGGCTTCCTGTGTGCTTAAAGCTTTTGTAAATTTATTCATTTTCGTTTTTATTTACTTCAAAGAAAATGAGTGTTAAAAGTAGTATACATTCTAAATATATAATATCATGTCGTATTCTTCCTTATAGGTCAAAAGAGGTCAACCTATAAACACGAAGGAAACTATATGAAAATATAGTATTTGCTTCTAATTAAAATAATTGGCTTTTTACTAAACTTCGTTTAATGTCAACAATTTTAATTTAAATCATATAAATCCCTTCGGCTTTTCTTACTCTGTTAAATACAGCGACATTAGTAGAGAAAGACGTGTATTTAATTAAAAAGTATTTATTATTATTCATACACATACAACAATTTATTTGTTTAATAAAACAGCAAAGTAACTTCTCTTCGAACATCCAAATAAGCTCAAGTTCCATCAACGAAATTAGAATGTAGGTATTTAATATCAAAACTTTCTTAATGGATTTGAAATTTCACATTTATTAACTGGAGAGCTCCGTAATCAATTTATATTACGACAAATGCATGTTGTGGAGCTGGGGCTGTTTTAAATATTAATGAAACACGCCTTTAAGCAGCCATAAATTTGTTATGCCCTGTAAATTAATTTTAGCCATTATTTGAATTTTATCACGGAACACCAGGTAATGGAATGAAGCATGAATTTTCTTAACATAAGTACGCATAATAGCTTTGAAAGGAAGTATTGTATTTTTTTATTTTGACACATTTATTATTATCTGTATCCTTTACCTATTTTACTCATCGATTTTCCTACCACAGAATAGCGCCATTTATTTGAATTCAGAACGTTAGCCTATCCTATTATTTTTCATTTAACCAGCCAGCATTTGGCAATATAGCCAGCCAGCGTCTAGGAACTCGTATTGTTTAGATGAAAAACTAAAGCGAGCTAAGTACAAGATCTGGCAACACTATTCATAAGCCCTCCCTCTAATTGGGGCTTACGGCTCGGTGTAATCCTGGGCCGTATTATTTACGTCCGCTATTGTATTATTTATTTTCAGTCTGATTAATTTATAAGATATTACTTTCCGGGTGGATAAGATACCTGATATGTCTTATTTTTTAAGTATATCATAATACAGAAAATAAAATATTATCATCAGGCTTATTTATTCTAATAAAGCACAAGAAATATTATTATATCTAAACGATGCGATACCACAAAAAACAAAATCGTTAAATATTTGATAAAAGTTAAATACGCAACCATTTACAAAAGGAGTTGAAGAAAACAAACAATACCACTAAATATAATAATAAGATAGTACTTGAAATATAAATCCCAACGTTTGATATCGTATTAAAAGAGAGATACGGGCCAATCGCTGGAACAAGCCCCCTTAGCCCGTACAAGAAAAAGTCCTTTTACTATAATTGGGTGATGAATAATACAAAAGCCAGTTATTGCAAGCCAAATTTCGAATAAATAAATGCCTTTTGAATTGGCCCTTGGTGTATTGCGTAAGGACTGTTTTGTGTTTGTATTCCTGCTGAACAAATTGTATGATAATATAAGTGATTCTTTTATTTCATCATATTTTAACTGACGCCCGCTTTTCATGTTAAAACATTGTTGTTTTCATATTTATGCCGTAATAAGAGATGTTTTAATTGCTTCAATTTAACATTTTAAACTGATAATTCAATTTTAGTTTTCTTGATATATTTTTACGTTTTAATTACGTCACCAAGAACCCTTTAATGAGCATTTTTCACTATAATTTATTTAATTGTTAATTATGCAATAAAGAATTATTTAACAAAATCGTTTAGCATGCATATTTTTCCTACCCCGTAAACTGATTAATACAGGTCGTAGCGTTCCTGCATCCACACAAACAGTCCCAAATTAAAACACACCGTACTAAGCCTATAACGTATATAAAACAATCAAGTTAATGACGCTATAAAATCTCATTCCAGCTCAGGGGACAAATCCGTGCTCTATACGTACCGGACCTTTATTGCCGAAATAAACTTTAAAAGATTTCAATTAACTTCCACCTCAAGGCCAGTAAGCCTTAAATAGCCTTATACGACCTATTCGGGCCCGCTCTGGCTTAAAGTTCTTCATAAGTTCTGAGGGAATTAAGGTGTCTCTTATAAAATGGAATCCGCTCGATTGCAACTGCGGAATCAAAATTGCAGGGGAAGACTCCTGTCTAGTATTAGCGATATATGTTACAGGCTGTACGTGATGTCTTCCATATTGTTTTATCCCTCACCCGTAGTATAGACCCTGTAGTCTGTAAGCCTGTTTTTAATGGGGACTTGAGTAAAAAATTAAATGAGCATGTAAGGTTAACATTTAAAAACTTAAGCATTCTAACTAAACATTTTATCCTGTATCTTATAACTTCTCAACAATTTTACGAACCACTTTTCTTTCAATTATTTAATATATGAATATATTTAATATAAGAATATAATAAATGAATCTTGTCAAATCAAAGACGCAAATAGTAATTACTTTAGATTTTATTCCACAAAACGTTTGCTGGCAAATCACTTAAACTAATTGCAACGTACGGCATTTTATTACAGAAGGCTAGTTCTCTTAATATCCCATATAAATGCTTGCTTGTGTCGAAGGGAGCGTCATTGTTCCTTAAAAGCCTCTAAACAGCCCTGATTTTAGGTAAGTTAAGGTCAGAAAAGGGAATTACACTATATGCTTGTTTTCTATTAGATTTCGGCTATTGTAAATTCGCCTTTATACAAGTTTCCTTATGATGAAGTAATACAATGATGTAAAAAAATAAAAATAAAATTCAGACATTACCTATTTGGTAATATTGCAATAATTTATTATTATTAATTTATCAGATCTTACAACATTTTAGTAAATTATTTTTCTATAAACATGTTAATAACAGTTTCAAAATTATATTGTCGATTGAAATATAGAAACAGCAATGTTTACCAATAAAACAACTGTGGAAGTCACGAGGGAGTAAACAATAAACATTTCCAAACAGAATTGCAGTGCATATTGTGCTATTTTAATTTCTATTACTTTCCAAATACACTTTCAAACAAATCACTTGATTTTTCCTAAGTGACTTGAAATCGCAAAGCGTGACAAATCATTAATTCAAATAATGAATCCCGTCTCCCAGAAGTAACTGACAATTTATCGCTTCTTTTGTTTTACAATGCGTAATTACTTAAGATTAATTCATCCACTGTTTAAACAGAGGCAGCAATCTAACTGGAGATAAACAATCGATAGTGAATGATCAAAGCGAAATTAAACTTCAAATTAGGCCTAAATCCACACCTTGAGCTCGTGTTGTTGTCCAAGTTTTAATAGTATAATATTGGATTTAACTCTCCAAGTTTTGAAGCAAATATTTAATACAATAAATCTCAATTTACAATATTTACTTGTATTTAGGTTCGTTTGTAATTTAATTTTGTAGTAGAACATATTCTATGTTTAAGGAAACGTCAGTAATAGATTTATTATGTATATTTTTAGCGATTTAGAAACAATACAATTGTAATTTACTTATATTTAATTCATTATAAACTCACTATTTCGAATCCATACCAAACTCGCATGTACATATTTGAATAATCGTCAAAAATATTTCTCTTTTACCGAGGCCTCTCTAATAAATTTGGACGCCTTAATACAGGGATAGCACACGTACCTATTCCTTACATACATCATCTGACGACATCTCTATACACGAAAAGCGCTTTCTACCTTAGCATCAGCTTAATCCGTTATTGATACACTCGCTCCAGCAGTTTCTGTCGGCCCAATGTAAACCGGCTTAACACTGAATTTCTCAATCACTATTTGTGTTTCAATTAGAGAAACTAAATCTGCGGTTTTGCGTTGATTAATCGAAATATCGTAACTTGTAAAATATATCAGGCAGTTACAAATTGTGCATGATTCCAAGTTAACCCCGAGTTCCGTACAATTTATCGCTATTTACCTGCAATTCGGAAAGTTTTGACTAAGTCTTGGCAATGATAAAGTGGAGTTATGGCTGTTCCATACTTCTTTATTTTGTGTAATTAACTGTTTGAATTAATGGCGGCGTGTACGCTTCGCGCTTTTAGATAAATGAGGTGAGGAAGAGTCATTATATTTGTAATGATATAAGAAATTGATTTATTAACACTCAACAGGATATACGTTTTTAGAGCATTTAGTGGAGAATTAATTGTCTTTTAAGTACAGTTTTAAAAACATATAAACGATAGTTATTCATAAATGTATTCTTAGGACTGAAGCTATTACGACTTTAAATACCATTCTATACCATTGTATTGAAATAATTAGAACCTTCTGGAAGTATGTTATTTAAGTGGCCCTTTTTAATATAATTCATAGTTTCGTCGTTTCAAGTTATTAGTGGTATATTTAATATTTGAATCATTGTATTTACGTTGAATTATTAATAGTTTATGTCAGGCACCCCAGACCACGCTTGGTTTATAAGAATTTGAAATTAAATAATGTTACGTATTTGTCGAATAAAAAGTTCATAATTTCTTTCATTTCTTAATATACATAATATATTCGAGTCTTAGTTTTTATTTTAGCTCAGATGGTATCTAATCATCATCATCATCTTCATCTTCGTCGATAGTTATTGTAATAAACTTAAAAATATTTGTACGCTTTATATAATATCTAACTTTAATACAAAATACTTTTCAACGGAACGTGAACTATTAAAATCTCCAACTACATAATAAAAGTAACACTACACCATCGATAAAAAATACTCAAAAAAGTTAATTAAACACTTAACAGTACTCAAATAGAGTCCTAATTAGCGCGAACAATGAATGCATTTTACAGCCAATTAGAAAACGTCGAGCCTCTTACAAAGTTCATTGCATTTTTGGACTGACGCCCGGAACTTGTTGCATCAGGCTGCCAACCTGTTGCTCGGAGGGTATTTTTGCCATACATAATGAATGCAGCGGTATTGTAGTTTACGAGAATGCCTATGGGCCTTTGCATTTTTAACGATTGAGCCCCAGCGATCTCTAGTGGTAATGAGAGTTTTAGTGCGGCGTTTTAGCTGATTAAAATGTAATGTAGCTACGTGTTACTGTACGTTTTGTGGGCAATTTAGGTGCTATTTTCATTCATTAAACAGTTTTAGTGTTATGATGTGTGTTTATTGCAGTAATCTTGAGGTAAAACTTTGCTTAAAATGTTAAAATATAGTGTGATACGCGCAGGTGAAAATTATATTAATTATAGATACCTGTATACAAATTTCATAAATCTATTATTGGATTGGCTTATATTTAGATATAAAAAAATTATAGAGAATAATTCTACAGTTAGCCTAAATAAAAACCGAAAGACTTTGAAAGAAGAAAGGCTTTGAAAATAAGTCGATATTGCGGATAGTGATATTGTTTATATAAGATCAATTTTCTCGAGAAGAAAGTCTTGTTAAATGACTGCTAACTGTGGCATAATTTTAAAACAATTCATAACACAACACTGTAAAAAAAACTAAAAAATGCTTGTATTTGGGTTGCTAAAGTTACTTATACTTGTTATGTAAACCGAAATGTCCTATCAATCTAAACAAAAAATTCCCAGCTAGAATGAACCAATTTTCCTTTACCAAACCCATCTAACGAAATACAACGAAACCCTAAAGTTTCCCTATTTAAATAAATGCGTAACACAGGCAGCTCGTCAAATACATTTCCCGTTGTAATTTACACTTCTAGTATATTTTGCAGATTCTCTCAAATAAGCTGTTGAATTAACTTGCGGCGCCTCAACACGATCGCTATCGCGTGTTTCATCCGCAAAATGCCTTAAAATGGCCCCGAAAATTGTTGAGAATTTCACATTGAGGCGAGATTGCGTGCCTCGCTAATGAAGAATTGCTGTAACATCTTCAACACTTGAGAATAACGTGACATAATATTTTGACATGTTTTTATGACGCTAAGACAGACCGGGATGAGGTCGGCGGATGAGAATGTATGTGTTTCGCGTTGCTTCGCTACGGGTTCTTGCTAAATAAATATGAACACTTGCGTTGTAATAAAATAAATCGCATTATATTGCCGTTAAAAAGCTCTGGTAAATTTCCGGAAGGATAGGAAATTCAGGTTTATATGACTGCATATAAGGCATATGCCTACTTTATTATGAACTATTTTTTTTGTATTTAGGAAAAAAGTTACCTGAATAGATTTAGATGTACGGACGTGCCTATTCTTAAAGTTGCCTCATTGTAGAAAATACAAGCACGGGCAACTTATACGTAGGAATATATATTTTTTTATTATAATGTTTTGACTATAAATTTTGTCTTTACAGGGAGCCTCGTCTAGCTTAGTGGTAAAGTTCGCTGACACTGAGAAGGAAAGACAACTGCGGCGTATGCAACAAATGGCAGGCAACATGAGTCTTCTGAACCCCTTTGTTTTCAACCAGTTTGGGACCTACGGCACCTATGCTCAAGTCATCACTGAACAGGTTGGTCACATATTATGATATACTAGCTGTGCTCCGCGGTTTTACCCGTAGTGCTCCGCTCCTGTTGGTCTTAGCGAGATGATAAATAGCCTATAGCCTTCCTAGATGAATGGGCTATCTAACACCGAAATAATTTTTCAAATCGGACCAGTAGTTCTCGAGATTAGCGCGTTCAAACAAACAAAAATACTCTTCAGCTTTATATACTAATATTTAGTATAACATTAGATAATGATGTATTAAATGTATTTTTGTCAACAGCAACAAGCAGCTCTGATGGTAGCCGCAACCGCGCAAGGCTACATCAGTCCCATGACTGCGCTCGCGTCCCATGCTCTTAATGGAATGGCTAATTCTGTGGTACCACCTACTTCGGGTACGTTTATTTCTATAGTCCTGTAACAAAATGTAATGTCGAATTTTTAAAAAATACTTTGTCATAAAAAAATCTCCGTTTTAGTTTTTAATTGTTGTTCTTTAGACAACACGATGTCAAAACTGCGCCAGTTTCACGAGACACACACACGAAAGTATTTTCAATACCCAATCATATTCTAAAATGAAACTGCTTATTCGTCTACTAATTTTAAATACCTTATAAAATATATTACTCCGATAGAGCTACATTGCAAATGTAACTACCAAATGTAATTGTAATTGTATACAAACAGCAACTCTACACAATTCATGGGTGGAAGTGATCGCTTACCACTCGGCTCCTTTAGTTCAATTTGTTGCTCCAAGTTTGATTCAATTGCGCGCTTAAACATAAAAAAAGAGAACTTCACAACGCAAAATTTCTAAATATTCCTGTAACTCTCGCAGAGAACTTCACGGGCCTCGCCATCGGCACGGGCGGGGGGCAGCCGCTGAACGGCGCGCTGCCCTCGCTGCCCTCGCCAACCATGCCCGGCTTCAACATGGCCGCGCAGACCGCTAACGGCCAGCCTCCACCGCAGGAAGCCGTGTACACCAACGGCATACACCAGACTTTTACTGGACGTGAGTATAATATAGAAAAACTTTATATATACTAGAGCTTTAGGTTTCAGGTTATCAGACACTGCTGCAGGAGGTGCTGTACACCAATGGGATACTCTCGACTTTCACTGGACGTGAGTATAATGAGGAAAAAGCTGTATACTACAACTTTAGGTTTAGGTTATCAGCCGCTGATGCAAGAGGCAGGATATAGCGGAATACTTTTACTGGACGTGAGTTGACAACTCCTTGAAGTGTTTAACTTTTTTTTAATGTTATATATTAGTCTGGTCCGGCAGCAGCAATGGGTAATGTAGAATATACCAGACTCTTACTGGAAAAGCAGCTCAACTTGAAGATAATAGTAATCATTAAACATTTATCCCAATCCATAGTTAATCCAATACTCAAAACACACACAAAATATTCTCTTTATAAAACATTCATTTTCACAAACAATATTTTCAATCAATTTATCATCCGAGCCCATAATCTTTATTCGATAGACCGAAAGTTTTTTAAAAACGATTTCTTTAATAGTACCCTTGCACGATCTGATCCCATTCGCTTCCTATTTAATACTTAATATTCCGCAACTGGCACAAACACGGGCTTCAGGAGGAATGGCAAAACGCCAGACCCCGGAGATCCCAACGGGGAGTTGAGAAAAATGTTTTTCCTTTATACTTAGTAACAAATTATTGCTGAATATATAAATGCTTGCGTGGTTGGCCGGTTTTACTTTTTGTTCCGTATATACTAAATTTGATTTATATTATTTATATTAATATGTACCTAGTTGATAATAATTAATGCAAACTAACATCTTTATATTTACATTTTTTACAGTTGGTTATGTTTATCCGGGTTCTTTATATTTAGATCAAATATTAATACTAAATTAATGCATCAACGTTGCTTGCATAGTATACGAACAAAAAGTAACTTACATGTTGTGCAAACTAGAGCATACAAAATTTTAGCCCAACTGCTCCATAGTTTTTGTGTTAACTAGCATAAATACTTTACTAAATGTCTGATATATCATCTTATCATTACTAAGCATAGATTAATATTTAACAGCTTGACTTAATCATTGTCTAGGTACGATCTGCAACTTTTAAAAACATCTCTACAGGTAGAGCACACGAAGTAAACCTAGTTACTCTAACAGAACGAAAATGAGTAAAACCATTGCACTTCATCTAAATCGCACATAACATTTTACAGTTTTCAAGATATCATAATATGTTTATTATAGTTTAGTCTTAATACTCGTGTTGACAAGACATAAAGACATATATAGTTTTGTCCCCTTGACCGCACACCGCAAAATAACGGTATCCCATAAATTTCCAGCGGTGCCGGTAACAGCGCAAGGCTTGCCGAACGGCGAGGCCGCTCTGCAGCACGCCGCCTACCCCGGCATGCAAGCCTTCCCAGGAGTCGGTGAGTAACGCTTACCAGCTTTGTAGAGACTAGAGTTATTTGGCTCCAGATTATAAGAGAAGAATTCAGAAGAGATCTTGAGAAGTCGAGAACCTCTGGGCAACTTAGCAGCCTCCGCTTATAGTACCTAAATGTTATAGTTCTGTGACCAATTATTTAGTTTGAAACAATTTCTGGTTAAGAATGTGATTTGGTTAATTATACTTTGTTTTGCGCTACATAATTGGTCAAATTACATGTCAATTAGTTAAGTGTCTTACAATGTGCTTCATTCCACTTTTTTTTCTGCACATAATCGTAAAATGATCGACCGAAACTCCATAGAAATCATTTCTCATCGCTTCACCGAACGTACGTCTTAATTTGACAGCGGACAAATTAAACATTGTATTGGTTATCTGAATACAATTCAATGTTCGTGGATTGTTTTCCCCCTAACTGACTTTATCGTCTTTCTCTCGTTGCCATAAACTTCTTTGACAGTTCATTTGAATTGAATTTTAATTCCCTACAATCGAAACGGACGGGAAGGAAGCGGCAGTTTATCAACGTAAATACTTTTCGTTTACGGAAAACGATTTTAATACTAAGACAAATAAACTGCCAAAACTTTCGGGACTCAGACTTTACGAAGTGTATTTAAGTGATAAAAGTCTTATGGCATTTTTTAAACGAGATATTAATTTGGCTATCACTAAACAATTTTTCAATATTCTTTTATTTCAATTCGCTTTACTGTATAATGCGTATGTGGATGTATTTTTATTTGCTTACATTTTACACGTTCATTATCTTCACATACTGTACGTCATTACATATCGCGTAGCTCTAAATTAGGCAATCTCAATATCATCAAGATTCTCAAAAACAAACAACCTCAAATAAATATCCCTAGCAAATCATGAATCAAAATCACGACCACCGAAACAAGCAACCACATAGCTACTCACGCATTCCTTTGCAAACCTGTCTTGATTGTGTAGATGCATGTCGTACACGCAATATAATAGGTGTTCATTGTGAAAAATGTGCAAATTAATGTTTGACAGCTTACCCAGCGGTATATGGGCAGTTTCCGCAGCCGATCCCACCGCCGATGTCGACTATTGCGCCGGCGCAGAGAGAAGGTAAGTGGAGCCCTGAGATGACAATCATTTTCCCCGATTTTGGGGAAATTTCGGACCTCATTGACCATGATCATTCATCACTATGTTTTGAAAAGTCTTCTTAGCTGAGCTTCTGTCTTCTGCAAAGAATACTCGATATGGCGCTTTATTCTCGATATTTTCGAGTTATTTTAATTCAATATTATTGAAATACTAGGTCAATATAATGTGAAATTTTAGTTCATCCGTTAGCATTCATCTGTTCTATTCACCTTAACTTCATTTAAGTTCCGCTCATTTTAAATATTAATTAGCTACAATAGCTAGTGGCAATTCACATTTAGTCCGGGATACATCGCCCATTTTTGCAAGTGATTACTATCAAGCTAATTTTTCGTGAGTAGCTTTATTTTGATGAGATGCCCAATAATTTCATGTATGAAACTCTCGATTGTGGTAGCTACCAGAGGAAACAAGGATAAAATATTTTGATTTGATGGTTCTCAAATATTAATTACTATCTGAATGTTTTTTTTTTGTTCAATCTCAAGATAATTATCTAAATTATTCGAAAAAATATTTGTCCTACAAAATCTATGGTTTGATCAAAGAGTCCCCCTTTCCAATTTGTATCGATAACGAAGTCATCATAAATGATTACTAACAAGCTGATTTTTTTATTTTCACTTATTTAATACTTATATAATTCAACAGACATATTGTCCTACAAATTGCGTAATAAATATTTGAGAACCGTCAAATCAAAAATTTTTATCCTTGTTACCTCTGTAAGCTACCACAATCGAGAGTTTCGTACATGAAATTATTGGGCATCTCATCAAAATAAAGCTACTCACGAAAAATTAGCTTGATAGTAATCACTTGCAAAAATGGGCGATGTATCCCGGACTAATTCTTATAGACCACGTCTTAATTTGAACTTATTTCTTAAGAAATTATTTTCATCGTCACATTTTATTCCCTATTCCCGTTTAAAATCAAAATTCACCTATCAAAGATTTTATAAAATTGGCCACTTCTCAAACTTATTTACCAGCTGCAACCAGGACAAAGTTATAAAATATTAAGTTTTCTATTTTATAAACAAACTTTATACCGTCGCAACTTGTGACTTAGAGCACATAAACTTGGAGTTTATTAAAAACAATATTGGTCTTCTTAGTTCCATCTTTACTTCATCAGTGCAAGACAAAGTCATCAATAAAATCACAATATTTGTCTTAGAATCGTGATTTCTTAAACAATTGCCATAGTCATAATATTTTATCAGTTCTCGTACCTTTCTCTAGCTCAGTAGGAGTATTCATTCCATCGACTCATTTCATTTTAGTTTTAAAATCTATGGATTTGGTGTTTACACACCTACCAATAAATGGAAAGCGGAGAAAATTGTATTTTATCCAAAAAAAGATTTCGATTGTATGCTCGAAAAATTATTCGATATAAACGGAATCGTCATTATTTATATTTCATAAGAATATCCGCAATCCATTTGTTGGTAGGTATACAAATTAATGGTTTAATGTTTTATGTTTTGTTATTTGTACGAAACAGTAAAATCGCTTGACTGTGGAACTTTTCACAAAGTCTGTTGCTGTATCTTTGCTGTTGCATCTCTGTTCATTGTTCAATGTATTGATGTTATGTTTTATGTAGATTCATTCACTTCTTGGAATTAAATAAATTTGGCACCAATGGCCTATTGACGATATTAAATTTCAACACAATTTTGAAGCGAAACTTCTTTAGGTTCGTTGAGAGTAAAATTTTAAAGTTGCGTCATGGCAATACCGTCCCATCATGGAGTAAAGCGAGGATTTTGGTATCTTTGAATCCTGCCAAAGAAGTTTCACTTATGACACGTGTGCTTGGCACACAAGCTCTTCTTTTCAAACTTTATTAAGAATCAAAGATTATTTATAATCATAGAATTGGTGGCCAGATTTATTTGAACCAAGAAGTTCATCTTTAGAATCACAAACAATCTTGGTGTTCAGAGGCAGATTTGTGAGTTCTTTAAAGATTTTCTTATGTTCCCAGGGTGTTCCATCTCAGGGCCCGAGGGCTGCAACTTGTTCATCTACCACCTGCCGCAGGAGTTCGGGGACGCGGAGCTGATGCAGATGTTCCTCCCGTTCGGGAATGTCATCAGCAGCAAGGTTTTTATCGACCGCGCTACTAATCAGAGCAAATGTTTTGGTGAGTTTCATTGTAGTCTAAGTTTTAGATGCGACAGTGATTTTTATATACGGTCCAAAATTAATTATCTTACCGGCTCCTCTTCGATGGGACAGTTGTTATTCTGAACGTGGGTGTGAAATAAAATTCCTTTATATTCATTGCCTGTCCTTCAATTTTATTGTGATAATATTCATACTGCTACGAAACTATTCATATTCGTAGCATTTATATTCTACTGCTTTATTTCATACTGCTACGAAACTATTCATATTCGTAGCATTTATATTCTACTGCTTTATTTCATACTGCTACGAAACTATTCATATTCGTAGCATTTATATTCTACTGCTTTATTTCATACTGCTACGAAACTATTCATATTCGTAGCATTTATATTCTACTGCTTTATTTCATACTGCTACGAAAACCTTTTTTTTTTGATAATTTTCTGTCTTAACTTCTTTGTTTTGTGTATGTTGAAATTGTATAATATAAGTATTTTGAAACAATTAATTTGAAATTTTTAATTAATTTATAAACGAATTCCTGTGTATATGGACTTTAAGCACAGGTTTAAGACAGATACCTACATTTTACACGCTTATATGCATTTTTATATCCAAGCATTTTTTAATTTTTATTTCCTTGACTCTTATCCATTCCATTTATAGGTGTCGCTGAAAAGCTCTGCAATAAGCCTATGCTTTTCATTGTAAAATGCTGAGCGGTAATCCTTTTAGCATGTAGGTTGTTAGATTAAGTAGATTGTAAGTAGGTACATAAATTGTTAATTTTAATATTGCCTACCTGCTAATAAAAAGTTTATTATTACTTTTTATTATAATTGCAGGGTTCGTATCGTTCGACAACCCGGCGTCGGCGCAAGCGGCGATCCAGGCGATGAACGGGTTCCAGATCGGCATGAAGCGGCTCAAGGTGCAGCTGAAGCGGCCCAAGGACGCGCACCGCCCCTACTAGCACGAGCTCGCGCTCTGGCGCGCCTGCCCACACGCACCGGTCAGTTGGAGCTTTAACTATTATGCTATTGCATAGCTTCTATCGCGGCAGTCCCCGAGTGCCACACGTCTTTTTTTCTATTTAAATATTTAGATTTCTATTTAAATTAGATGCATTATTAGGCATTCGTATGTTTGTACTATTATTACCCCTTAAATGAGTAATTTATTGGTGAAAGACGCGGGTTCGAATCCCACCTCTTGATCGAATTTTTTCTATACTTTTATAATTTATATGTATATTTTATGTTTGTTTTATTGTATTATCGCGTTCACCTTAACCGTTCGTTTGTTCGTTGAATCGTAAATTCAATCACTTATTTTGTTACAACGTTTGTACGCTGCAGCTGTGTACAGTGTAACAGTTCGTTCGTTTATTCGTAGTTCGTTCGATCGTGACTTCTTACGTTCGCGTTCGAATGAAGGAGTAAAGCTTCTTCTATTAGAAAAATTAATTTATACTAAAAGCAATTTTATTTTGTAATTTTAAGGTAACTGCATATTTCAATTATAATTCTTATAGATACATTAAAAATATGTAAAAATAGGACGTGTATATGTTGCAGAGGGCATCGCTCGGCCAGTTCCGGCCGCGGCGCGCGAGTTCACGGAGCGTGAACCATTTCAATGAATTTAACCGACAAATGTATAGCAAATATCAGTAACAACTTACCTACAAGCCGCACGGCGAGTATACTATATTAGTTAAAATAATTATCTATCGATCGACGCGTAGAAAGCTTCATTCTTATCATTATCGATTAATCATTAAATTACTCTATTATATTATTATATACAATTTATTAACTTTGATTAAATTATTATTATTATTAAAGATGACACGTTATAAGATTTCGTCATTCGTAATCATACTTCTACTCCTAAGTACTTAAATGTTTAACTGAAACTTTTAACATAAATTTATTACACTAGTTATTCGCTTGAACTAAGCCAAACTGAATTTATTAAGTAAGTTGAAAATGTAAGAAAAAATGTATTTTAATTATTGTATATTGCGTAGTGTAACGGGTCGGGCGGTTTTCTTTGGAGTGTTGTTTCGTTCGTAGCATAGATGGCGCTGTTCCCAACGCGCGTTCCGTTCTACGTTCCGTTGACGAACAAAGATGGCGCCCGACCCACGCAAACACTTCTGTCTCCCTTCGACGTGATCGCATTAATTAAGTACCGCTATATACCATATGGGAATATGATATCCTATATTTTGTTATATTTATTGTGTGTGAGTGTCTGTTAAGCTATCGCGCTAGGCTGTACCATAACACTGGGGCACTCGAATACGCAAACAAATAAACCGACCATAGACAACACTAGCGTCTCTATCGGATTGTTAAAATTGTTTTGTATATAGCACTTTCCCAAATATACAGGTGACTGAAATAATCGTTCGGTCGGAGTTTGAAATATCAACCGTATAAAAAAATTCTCTATTACAGTAATAATAAACACTTCTAAAGTTGTGCTCAAAGCGGGGGACTAAATTGGAAATCAGACTCAATTATCACCAACCGAAAGTGTTCAAATTGTGTCTTTCAAACGATTTACGGGTTAACAAAATTGTAAATACGAATAAGGGTAGTAGTAGAGCAGCTTTAATTCGAGTAACGTAGTTCGTCATAGTCACTTGTGGTAAGCCTAGCGACCCCACCTACATGTTAGTGAACGTTAATTATATTAACGTGGCATCGACGTTAACATAACGTCGTCGTAACGCTGTGTACAAATCAAAGTGCACTTCAACATGAGACACAATATGGCCTTCGTTTCAAAACGTTTATGTGTTAAATTCCAAATGGGCTGTGATATAAAAACTAATATATCAATGGATTGTACAGGCCGTCGTGAATGCATATTTTATTTCGCTCCGCCGTCGCGCACACACCACTTGTAGATACAGAACGACGAACGCATTCAGATTCCTACTGTGTATATGTATATACTGTTCGCATTGACAATAACGAAATTATTTAACGATCGGCGCGCGCTTGCGAGAGCGGAACGATTTAGCACATTGTAGATAGCCTTCAATGTATTAGTCAAAATACCTCAGCGTCGGGAAGCTCTCGCAAGCTGCGACGTCGATCCGTGTTTAAGCTCCGCGGTGCCAGAGCCGCTATATATAAATATTTATTTGTGCCGAGTGTGTGAGCGATCTTCGTCAATTCGGGGGCGCGCTTCTTCAACGTTACTTTGTGGATGTGTGTAACGTGTACCTATACATTATCATATATAAAGAGTCGGTGTTAAGGTGTTAAATACGGTCGCGATCGCGTCCGGGGAGATGGCGGTGGGTAGAGCGGATACAGAACTAGTGTTATTTCTACTGAAAATAGAGTCATAATCAAAATGTACCAATATACAGAGATACCTTAGATGTAAACGTGCGCGCGGGCGAGCGGCCCCCGGGGCACTCTCACCGACAGCTCAAAAATGCTAAACTGCGTACACCGTACATTCAACAAGTTTATAGACATTTTTGATAGCTGTATAAATGTAAATAAAATTAATATTATGGATAGTGTCTTTAAAAACACTAAGTTTTGAATACTAACGCTAAATACCAAATATTTTTAAAAGAAACTTAATTGTAATTGACGTCACGTACGACGAGGTACCCGGGCTCCATCGAGTGTGATGCAGGAATTAGCGCTTAACAAATTTCGTTAGTTTTCCTTGACATTTATCGGTTACGTAATTTAGCGAGAGGCATAATGTATAAGTAACTTTATGAACTGAAGAGGAATCCTATAAGTATAGAATGAAATAGCATAAAGTTCAGCTTGACTAGAATAGTCACACAATTTGAGCTACAACAAGAGTAAATGCTAAATTAAATAATGCTTTCTTGTCTAAAAACCGTAAATTTCCGTCCGCTTATGTATAACGCATAAATAAATCGCTTCTTTCACCAGAGTAAATTAATTATATAAATAATTATTTCTGCATTAGACCACTCGAGTGCTCGGGCTCTATGACATAAACACACGGCAGGTTGGAAGGTGTTTCATTCGGGTAATGTGGCTGCAACAAATGCAAACAGTCATTGCTTTAGTTCCATCTATTGTTAAAATCATATTTAAACTTCTCTCATTGATTTCGATCGATATGAAATATGAATTTGATAAGGAAATCTTGCGTATGTTTATGTCATATCTGTACCGCGTGCGGTAGCGAGGTAACGCCGCCGCCCGCCTCTAGTCAAATATTCATTCACCACAAACATAGATTTTTATATTTACACAAAATAATTATTATATTATTATATTGATATAGTATTCTAGGTTTAGGCGTTTATTATTTAACGTATAAGCTGTATTGTGGGAGCATTTCGTATAGGCCGACCAGTTTCGATATGATGTATAAATAATGACAGAATACATTAGTAATATTATAAATTTGAATTAAATAATACCGCTTTAGCAAATAAATAGCTAGCAAATTAGCTTTCAATACCTACATCTACACAACATGATATCCAACATTTATATGACATATTAAAATTGGTCGGCTTATACGATTTCCTTCCGAGCGCAATGATGCGACAAAATAAAATACAATTAAAATGTAAATGTAGTTATTCTAGTTCTTTTAAAATTACTCATATTAGTGCAATACGTTGTTAAGCTTTTTAAATTGTTTTAAGCGTTCTTATTTATTCTAAAGCTATTTTATTTATTACTTTAATATTTCTGTTAACGTTTTAAATTATTGGACGTGGTCTCGTATCGTGTTACGACGGAAACGACCTGTGGCCGCTTTATACGACACGATTTTTCGTAGCGTGTGAAGAAATGTTTGGCGTTGGAGTGAAAATGGAGATTCGAATGGTGAAGTTACATTTAATTTGGTCGAGCTCGATTCTAGGTGTTATAGAGAGCAGCTGACGGCGGCGGGGGTCTTGTCTTGCGACTCGCGTTCCCGCCTCTACGTCGCTTTATATATCGAACAAATGATGCCAAATCGGAAAGTATACTTAGTAAATAATAATTATATCAGTATCATCTCGTGGATAAGGTAGGAGTGACGGGCTCGACGGCTCGCCGTGTAGCGACGCCTTTGTTACGATTATTAACTGTACTTTATAATATTTATATTGATTAAAATTTAAATCCTTAAATATATATGCTATAATGCAACTTAATAACTTTGTAATAGTATAAAGTGTGTCCTTTCTGAATATATAAACGATCGCCCGTAAAGTGATTCTAGGATACAGGGTATGCTTTGCAATTAAATGTATCTAAATGTTTTTCATGTAGGCAAATATCGCCGAGATTAAACTTTGGTCCTTGCTCTTTGACTGTTTCCGAGGCCACGGAATAGATATCGATCTATAGACAATCACTTAGTATGAACTCGTTGTATATGAAGTACTATCTATGGTGTCGGCTCCCGGCGGCGCCCGCGCCGCTTCACTTTCGGGTCCACTGTAGTCTGTCGCGAATTTTTATACTCTGTCGTAAATATTGTAGCGTAACAAATCTTTATTATCCTCGCGACTTTATGGACTTGCTTCTCGATAGTGCGCTCACTTCATCCTTAAATTTAAACTTGCGTTTACATTGTATCCTCACTCTCATATTTGTAATTTATACACTTATTATCGAACTCTAAGATAGTTAATTCCGTCTATAACGTAGTGACCCTCGACGAGCAAGAGCGATTCATTTATTGAGTTTATTCATTACTGTACTGCAAAATAATTCAAGGAATCCCAGTTGTCTAACAAATGTATACAATCGAACTGTTTGAAGATTGCACTTATAAATTTTATAAAACATTAGTAAATGCCAGTTTTGGAATGCAAGAGCGCTCGTAAACGTGGGATTGTGGTTTTTCGAAACGTAAGTTAAAATAGGTTTGTTGATTGATGAAAGGATCGTTACTTAGAATGAATTAAAATATCGAACGGTGCGTGGCCAACGGCAGACACCGATACGATTGAATATCGCGTCGTTACGGACTCATGAAATGTCGTGACATATAAACGTTATTTTTCCACCGTTCGATACTAGATTTTAAGATGAATGCCAATACTTTAATTAAAACAAACTTAGGATTCGAAATAATTAATCATATATCTATTTATATTAATATATTAAATACGGAGAGAGGCGCATAGTGCTTTTATGAATGTAGATCCTAGTAAAAATACAAAACGATCTAGTCATATCTCCTTCTTTTTTTTACCAATCGCTTAGCATAGTTTAGCTACAAGCACTCTTAATCTATAGCAAAAATTACTTGTGTATCTAACTTTCCTTTTATTTTCTAGCTCTCTTTTGCTAATAAAAATGTCGATTATTCGCTGCCTCTATATTCGAATAACGCTAAATACTTACCAGAATGTTTTAAATTATTGTTGTTTAAGAAGATAAAAATTATTTTTAATAAGTTATCCAGAATATTGTTTCGTGTACATTTTGAAGTACCTAGTATAGAGTAAGGTAAGTGATGGTTTTGTAGTAAGTACCTAATGTTAGCGGAACCTAAAGAGTTTCTGAGAAAAACAAAGTTTAACGCTGACGGTCAAGTGCGTAAATGAAAAGAGAATTAAAGCGCCGTCCTAATTCGTCTCTAACCAAAAGCAAGTAACAAATAATATCATAACAAAAGAAATTTCAATTTTGTTCATATCTGACATACAGATAATATTAAAAAATGGCGCGTATTTACGCGTCATCTATAACATTCATTGCCATAGACAATTTTTATTAAGATTAAAAAGCTGGGATTACAAAAAATATTATAATACACAAACTGTAAATAAACATAATATAATATGTCATCATATCTAATTTAGGAGCTTACTAGCCTTTTGTCCCGAGTCTTCTCGGGCGGGTGACAGGGTGTCGCTGTTTATATTGTACTAAGGGAAAATCATTATCAGTAACCGTTTTTAGAAACCTATGTAGAGGTACTTGACACTTTCGACGACTTATTAGATGTCGTACAAAATATAAGATTGTTTTGTCATCTTAACAAATGAACTCATTCCATCTGAGTCAACTAAAACTTTTATAAGTTAAAAAAATCTAAAAGTTTTACAAGAATCGTGTTAATCTCAGAGATAATATTCTCAAGTAAACGTTTTGTAAATATAGTATTTATATGAACTTTTAATTCTTCGTATATTAAACATTTTAATTATCTAACAAAATTAACATTGGCATGTAGTTTTTGTCCATACATTGTTCTGGATAACTTATATTGTAATAGTGTAGGCTGTATACGATTTGCTCTGCTTTAAAACGATTATATTAAAACAAACAACAGTTAACAACTAAATTTTAACATCATTTTTATACTTGAGAACGGTATTGTTCTCGAGGAGTTCTTGTAGATGAAGTATAAAGAGAACAAATCGTATAGTTATAAATATTGGTAAAGAGATACCTCAGTGGGTATTGGTGATACGCTTAACCATCGTCCATGAAGGCATTTATCCTTTTAATTGAAAACTGGATATTTCTGCCGTTTTATTCCAACTGAATAGTTAGGCTAAATTGTACACTGAAATTGAATCATAGTATTACACATAGATTTTTAAACGAAATCCGATTGACAAAGGGGAATTCTACGTCAGGAATTGTAATAAGCCGAATAATATTGAGCATTTTATTTTATTTAAATCATGCTTGGAGAATTGACAATTATTTTTGTATTTTTAGAAACATTTTCTTGCCTCAACTACAGTTGAATGAAAGCGTTTGTAATTGTACAACAGAAGTGCTTATTTTTCTATTGTAAAATTATAAGTTCTTCAGGATACCTACCTATTGTCAAAATAGTTTAATATTTTTGAGAGTACAAACAGTTATGCAATGTTGATTTATTGCTACATTGAGTAGTTAAATTAAATTGGTGTACTTTAGCTAGTCGATTGATTGTTTATGCGGGCACAGTACCTAATTTAATTGTAATTCTGTACCATTTAACAGAAAATACTTGTTTAAATTTTATGTAAGACCATTCTCATCGGTACTGTGTCTGTAATATAAAACAAATTTTAATCTATTAATGTAACTACATTTAATTAGATTTTTATAAGTTTATTATGTTTTAATTTGAAAATGATTGTTAGCAGCTGTCATAACTGCACAAACAAATATTTATAATCTGTTTCGGTACGTCATTATAATAATATTGTCTACGCTCGTTATGTGACATTTCAAACGTGTTGCGCTTTACAGGCAAAATACACGATATTAACTACTAAAATGAAAATCCTTTGAGCCTCTTAAAACAGCAACACGTTTAAATGGTTATCAGACTGCACAACCTAACTAGATAATCTGTAAATTAAAGTTCCCTTTGAAGCATTTGATAGCTAGGCTATTCGTATATCATAAATATTGTTATATTTTGCCAAAGATTGTAAATTAAGAGAAATATGATCACTTTTTAAAGCGTCGCTAGATAATGTTAATTTTTATTATTAGAGAAATCATACTGTACCTACCTAGGCAATTGAGTATTGACTGCATACGTCACTTTATATGAAACAAATACAATAATAATTTGCCTACTTTGCATGTTTAGTTGATAAACCTATTATCGAGTTATTTAAATATGTATCAAGACATATTTCGAAACTAAATAACTAATCAATTATTTATTATTATACATTTATTACGTTTAGTATGCTAGAAATATGAGGAAGGATAATAAATAATTTTAATTATATTATCTATGACTTTTATTTTTCACCTTTTTTTCCAATATCTTGCAATTCATAATCCCCGCACCGACCGAGGGTATAAAAAATATATGAAATGGACTTTGCTGTTGTAGCGGTCTTTTTTTTATGTATTAAAATTTAATTTAAATTTTGCAAAAGTTTGTCGTATCAAAGTGGAAGTTTTCTAGTCTTTATCACACTGTTATATTCTGGACGAGTTTGATGCAATTTACCACCTCTCATATTATGGGTGAATAAGCTGTTTGTAGAGCTTTTTGAAAAAATCTTTCAAGATGGCGCTAGTGTAGCTTGCAATAGATTTGAATATTTTAGTAACTTGATTAATAAAGTTAGTAGCACTGCATCATGTTTAAAGTCAAAAGTGATTTCGTAAACATAACCGTAAATATTATGCTGTTAACAAGCATAGAGAATGATAGTATCTTTGTGAACTTCATCATTGACCTACGTTACCCTTTAACATTATCATGTTATCAGTAGTAGCAGTCGCATACTTTAAACATTATGAATATTATGAAATACTAGCTATCCGCCCGCGGCTTCACCCGCGTTTTCAAAAAAATCCCGTTCCCGTGGGATTTCCGGGATAAAACCTATCCTATGTCCTTTCTCAGGTATCAAAATATCTCTATACCAAATTTCATTCAAATTGGTTCAGTAGTTAAGGCGTGATTGAGTAACAGACAGACAGACAGAGTTACTTTCGCATTTATAATATTAGTATGGATTATTTTGATGACTTTTGTTTCATTATTGATAATTAAAGTACATGAGTTTATTATATGAAAAATTTAATTCTCATAAAATTCTTTATTAACAAAACATGGAAAAATTACAATACAACAATGTACCAAAGACCAGACTCAAAATTCATTTTAACTACTTAATCATCAAATTTTTTTGAAATAATCCGTGATTTTTTTCGTCATAATTTTTTTCACTTTTGGCGACACTTCTACATCCATTGTTTCTGTGGAACATCTCGGACCGTTCAGATTTAGATTCCCACTAGCTTCGTCTTGTTTATCTAATTCAGTGAAAAGTTTTTTAGGATCGGAAGATTTGCTAGTATCAAGTTCAACAACCGGACCATTCAGATTTAGATTCCCACTAGCTTCGTCTTGTTTATCTAATTCAGTGAAAAGTTTTTTAGGATCGGAAGATTTGCTAGTTTCAACAACACTGGGCTCATCGTCTTCAAACAAATCTGGGGACATTTCTTCATCAAACTCAAAACTTTCGAATAGATTTTCCTCATCTTTTTTATTGCTTTCCACTGTATCTAGTTGCTTTTTATCTCGCTCAACTGTTGCTTGTGAATTATCCTGTGAACGTTTTGTTTTATTTTATATGCTAATAACCAAAAGCTTGAAGATAAATACGGAGGAAAAAGTAAGGCTGTTCAAATACCTGGCGAGGTTTAATTTTAAAAGAATACAATATTAATTTTTTGTTTGATTAAAACTAAAGAAATCCTTAACATCATTATTTTATCCTAGATCATGTATATTATGTTTTGTTATTTTTGTTTTAAAGGCTATTTAGTTTAAAAAAAAACTCACAACGGACATATGATGTGGAGAGGGCCCCTCACCTAATTCCTTTTCTAGGAACGATCGTAACGTTGTCTCTTTTACGTTACACTTTTCGCAATATTTCACTATCATGTTGAATAGCTGACCTGAAAATAATAACAGAAACTGGTGATTTTAGATGTTTATGAGTGCTTATGCGGGTAGATAGCGGTGTATGGTGGAACACTGTATGGCTAAAAAAGAAAGAATTGTAACTAAGATCATTACTTATTAACGACTTATTTACGGTTTTATTATTGTATGCGCTTGGTTTTTCAAGAGAAACTCCTTGAGAGTAAAATTTCAATGTCGCGTCATGGCAATACCGTCATATCATGGAGTAAGGCAACAATTTTGGGATCTTTGAATCTTGCCAAAGAAGTTTCACTTCTGAAACCGCACACTCACCCACAGTGGCGCCGCGCCTGACCAGCACTCCGTACACCGCCCCCACGTGGTCTCTTAGCTCCCGGTCCCCAAACGTGCAGTAAGCGATCCCGCGTCTTGCGTGCGTTGCGCTTGCAAGCTGTAGCAGCGACTTTAATAATAAATAATAAACTCTTTTAGCAGGTAGGCAATATTAAAATTAACAATTTATGTATTTACAATCTACTTAATCTAACAACCTTTAGTGTTGCCGTCCCACCGAACGCCCCACAACCCCAGTTGCCGGTCGCTATACCCGGGTATTGGACTGTGGAACTGCCATCCGTGTATGTGGAAAAGCCCACCCATGCCTGGAATAATCCTCGGATTAAACGTCACTCTGATATTGAAAGTATCAAAATAGAAGTGACAGTTGTCAAATGTGTCTGTGGTCTATTGTGTCTGTAATGTGTTTTTGAATCTGTGGTTTGAATAAAATAAGTTAGTCGTTCTTTATCACTGAAACCGTGTGTTTTATTTGAGATATAAACTATCAACGTGGATACCGAATCGAGAAATTAGACATGTGGATTTGAAAAAGGCATTCAACAAAGTTGATCATGCTAATTTGTTGCAAATGTTAGCTTTTAACGGTATTTGTGGGAACTTTCTGAGATGGTTCTCCTCTTTGGTTACTGATAAAAGTAATTTCAGTCAAAAGATATTTTTCAGACAATATTATTATTACATCAGGAGTTCCACAAGGTTCTTCTTTCTCGGACCATATTTATTTATGCTATAAAAAAATGATGAAATATGGCAATTCTTTGATTAAAAAAAAATCACTTTTTTTTACTTTCTTATCAACAACTTTACTTAGGTATGATCAATTATTTTATTCAGTTTGTCGAACACGAATGATGTCGCGTAAATAAACACGTGTTGCTGTTACTGCGTATGTAAAGTTTTTCATTTATATAACTTTTATTATAATTTAATTAACAGTTTGTAGCTAGAATAATTATATAGTATTAGATAAATTTCCAATACCTTATTAAGTTCCCGCAGTATAGCCTCCTTCTTCCACTCCAAGCTAGGCTTGAAATAAGGCCTGGCGTCCATCGCTAGCACAGCACATCGTCTGCGACATGACGAGTCGTATGGAGTCTGGTCTACATGGTCTCCTGCCCATTGGAAATTGGACCCGTAGCCCGTGTAGTTACTGTATCTCTCACTGCCTGGATTGTTATATATTCTACTGTATTTTATCAATTAACCATAAGATTATTAGAATTCTAATATGTAATTTATCGATAAACCGCTTATAAGAATTGTTATAATGATGTTATTAATAAACAAGTATGATTTTTCAATGGTTGTTTTATTTATCAAAAACCTGTGTAATTTTATATTGTAAAAACTACTCATTAATTGTTTCTCAAACAATAACAAAACAGCTAATAAAGCTAGTCATAAATAAGTGTGGTCAAATAAGTAACTCACTGACCTTTTGGTTAGGAGGGTAGGTTAGGTTAGGACATTATAGGTCAATAAGAAAAAATAAATACATAGCGAAATGTATTTATTTTTTCTTACTGACCCATAATTTATTATTCTAGTACTTAATACAATATATTTACCAATAATAAATAATGTCTCGGTAGGCTTGAGTACTTCTGTGAAGAGCATTGACAAAATTAGCTCTGGACAGATAACAAACCGTATTTCTTCCTGTACACAGCCTCCCCCTAGCACTCCTCCTCCTAAAAACCTAGTAAAAGTATCATTCAAATTAGCACCTTATTGCGAGGCATTAAGGTTCAATGTCTATTGTATATGCTCATTAGAAAACTGCCTCATAGATACATAGGCAGAGTTTTGCTTCAGACAATTTCTGAGCGTTTAAATATTAGCGATTAAAATATACAGCAAAATGCAGCTGCTTAATAGTAAATAAATATATTTATTTCTGTACTGTATTTGTTTTATTTAACCATTTTTACCATCACAAAGTAATAAAAAAAACCACTTACTTATTAGCAAAATCCACTTGAATCAGTCCAGCCATGTCCTCAATGATAGTTTCGCTATCCACATACAGTGGGACGTTAGCTATGGGACTCTGGGACAGTCCCCAGTCGGGACAGTCCCGCGGTGGGACGAAGCGGCGGGTGAACGTGACCACACCTGTGGGGACTGTACTGCAACAGTCATGGAACATGTAAATACAAAGTGACGGAACAATTTTTTTTTTTTTTTATAAAATGTGAAGAATTAAAATATTTATCGAAAACATTACACACTTTGGTATTTGACACTAGACAAAATAACTATATTTTTAACAGTGTTTCTTATGAAAAGCTCCTTATTTTGAGCGACTGAAGCAAAATTTAAAGGAATTTAAAAACAGTTGATGGAAGAGTTTCTCAAAATGACCAAGCCATTGAAATGATTGTGCAACTGGTACATAAATTGCAATAAAGTAAATGATGTTAAAGAGGGTAGATTTACATTACATAAGATGGAGGTCAATTTCCCTATAAATTAAATTTTCACAACACCAATAGCTTATTTAATATTTTCCAATTAATACATTAATAATGAATTACAATATACAATCACCTTTAGTACAAACTCTTCTGAAGTAATGACATATACATTTGAGTTTCTCCAATATGTTATCTTTGGGCATCATGTTGTACAAACTGAAAATTAAACCAAAAACAACCTTATCTATATGTATAATAATTTAATAAATCAAATATTAGTGATTAATAGTTTCTTTGTCTTACATTTACTTTAACCTTAACTTTACTTACAAATGTATTCCTTATGATCAAAAATCTGAAGATGGATGGTCAAACTAAAATGAACTTCTTTTTATGTTTAAAAAATATGAGCCTTAAATATTTAATATGAACATTCACTTACTTAGAAAAATTAATATACGGATAATTGCAATATTCTGCTGTAGACTTCCTTGAATTTCTCCTTGGAAATGTACAGAAAAATGCATTCGCCAGCAAACTCGAAACTTGATGTTGCGTTAAGGATATTGATTTATTCTTCTCTTGTCTGAAATATGAACAAAAAATGGTGGTTCAAGTAAGATGGCCTTATGTAACTATTGTGAGTTAAAAACAGATGTAAAATGAGGCTAATTGGCTACATTTTGGCGTGCCACTCCTGGAAGTATTAGCCTTCCATCTATCTACACCTTTTTACTCACAATATCATTGAGTTAAGCAGATTTCTTAACCATGTAACATTATTTAAGAAATAACAGAACAACTGCTGCATTAGCTTTTGTAGTTTTAAGTATTTACTATTTAGTAATGTAAAAATTGTAAAATAAAATTGAAATTGAATACAAATAAAACTTACTTCAATAATGGTATTGATGATTGTATAAGCTTTGGCAAGGCTAGAGCCAGCTTCGCTATTTGTGGCAATGTTACATCAAAGAAATAGTTCGATTCCTCCTCTTCTAAATGCTAAAAAAATGTATTTACTATAAAAAAAGTGATAAATATATAACTAAATTATTTTTATGAGATGGATGCCTTCATTAGATTTCAAGCATTATCACCATATTAATATCATAGTTTTGATCCATTTTGGAGTCTACTAAGATGTCAATATAGTAGAACAGAATTTATTATTATCATTAATTAAATTAATAAATTACTCAAACATATGGGGACTCAAACTAACTTCATTTTTTAAATTAAACTTTTTTGTAATTTCTTCATATCTAACACACAAACATACTTCATTCAAAAGATAGTGTAATGATGAAAATTTCCAGACATCTTTAAATTGTGTGTTATATTTCAGTATTGCTGCGGCCAATTCTTTACTATTCCTTATTGGTTTGCTCAAAGCTTCTTCTATAATCAGCCATCGCTCTTTTAACTGTTTCTGACCATTTTCCTGAAACCATTTAACATTTGTCATTATTATTTTTTTCACAATGATTACATATGTTGGTACTATAGGAAAATCGAAATACAAAGGTATATTCAATATTCAAAAATAAAAATCAATTGAAATTTGAAACATAAGATACCTATTTAATATTTCAAACTCAAACTCAAACTCAAACTCATTTATTTGGCACCACATTATACAGAAATAAGGTAATTATATAAAAACAAACAAAAAGAAGAAATACAAAATAAAATTAAAATTAAAAAATAGATAAAATTAGTGTGATGCCAAAACGGTCCCCACGTCAGCAAAAGTTACAGAGTGTTTCTGTAACACTGGTTTTCAGTGAGTACCGGTGATATGAGATATTTATATTTAAGAATCAATATCTAGAAAATTATTAAGAAATAATTAATAACGTTCACAAAATAGATTATGATAATGCAGTAGCACAAATAGGAAGTTTATTTTTAATACGAGAATGGGTGTTGTTGTATTGTAAACAAAAATACTTACATCAACAATGGGATATAAGCTATGTTGGGAGCAAGGCATTCTCACATGGTCATGATCCCATTTATCATGGCCTATCTGGGGTTTAGGAGGTCTTTCCAAATCACCATGACTCGGGATGTGATACAAAACTGCATGGTTGAACCCCGGTCTGACTAAAGGGAACTCTGGAGAACCCCATGGAGAATCAGACCCATATATCTGAGACAATTGCACCCCTCTCCAAGTTTGATCGATTGACATTGCTTTTGTACTCATTATAATATAATTCTTAACTAAAATTCCTTAAAAAATTATGTTGATTACAAAAAATAAATAGTGATATACTCAATAAAATAAGTTATTTAGACGCACTGTTTCGAAGTATGTATATTATTAAGCGGGACTTTGTTGTACATAGCTGTAAACACACTGATTTTCGAATAATGATATTAGAAACACTTTTGACTACACTAACAAATGTTAGCATGCAATGCTTTTTATTTTATTATGGTTCAAAATGATTTTTACTTTATATTTGCATATTTATTTTTACATACTAAATAAGCACGATGAACGCAGATTAACATAATATACAAGTATCATGTAACAGGGAAAATTCTTAATCGTAGAGTGAGAATGAACCATAGAGGAGGCACTAAAATGACAAGTAATGCGTGAGAGAAATACACTTATGACTATAAAGCTAAGAGCAAGCGAGACAGAAACATTGTTTTTTGTTTCTCTCATGTTATGCGATTTCTTTTGTTGGGGACAAAGGCAGTTTGTCCCAAACAAGCGGCTACAGTCCATTGTTTTGCTAGTTTTCTGTTTTTTCTCGCTGTTAAGTGATTTCAAAGTTTAATAAACGTTGACAGTGATCTGTTTTAATCCGACTTTAAGTGAAAATATGGTGCGTTGTAGTGTGATTGGTTGTAAAAATCGGCCGGAACGAAGATTACCAAATATTACCTTTCACACGTAAGTAAACTTATTTGAAGTATATTGTTTTATAGAACTGGATATAGTTGATACATTTTCATTAACTCTAATGTGAAATTATCTACAAATATATAATATTTTCATCGAAATAGACGTAAACATTTTTTTGTGTTATCCGACTAAATTACGAAGTGTTCTTGTTGTTCAGGACGCCATTTGTTTTTACGTAGTTTCAAATTTATGGTATAATCATGTGATTAACATTAGGGATACCAGTACAGGGTAAAATTTTCCCCAAAATCGTGAAATGTTTTTTTAATATTTGTTATTGATGCATGCCAAAAAGGAGGACTAGGCCTACTGGGGATACCTCTTTAAAAAAAACGCACCTAAGGTTCTTACCTCACAGGTGGTGTGGAAAAAGAACCAATACAATACAACAGTGAATATATATATATATACTAGCGGTCCGCCCCGGCTTCGCCCGTGGTACATATTTCGCAATAAAAGGTTGTGCCAAATTTCATCAAAATCGGCCCAGTAGTTTATGCGTGAAAACCATACATACATACATACATACAAACCTTTCCTCTTTATAATATTAGTATAGATTTAAAAATTGCGGGACGTAGCGTTTGCGGCGGTACCGGCCAGCCGCCCGGCTATATATATTTTTATACCCGTGCGAAGCCGGAGCGGGCCGCTATGTTTTTATATACAACGTTCATAATTTTTCTGTAGTGTATTTACTATTTAGTATCAGCATTGCACCCGTGCGAAGCCGGGGCGGGTCGCTAGTTAAGTTAATAAATAACAAAATCTTTTCAAATCTGTCTTTTTCTTCATAAACCTATCTTACAAAAAAATACCCAAACATTTATAGATATTTTGCCAGTTTTTCGGATAAAAAGTTTTTGTAATAGTTGGCAACATTGACGTAAGGATTCGCCATCTCGTTCGGGTATACGCCGATGTGATCTCTAGTACATTCTCCCTCTACGTTCTTAATAATTAAAATTTAAACAAAAACATGCAATTTGTACTCATTATTTACAACAGGTAAAAAACTGCCAAAATTGACAAGTCAAATGTTCCGTCAATGTCTATTGTAATTTGTAAGTAGATAATAAATTAAAAACCGACCTAGAAAATACAAAAGGAAGAGATTTAATTTAATTCTTCTAATAGACAGTTTTTTTTTAACTATTGTAGTGTGTAACGTATCATGTATGTTTTGTATGTGTGCGTCATACTATATAGTCCTAAGGTTCTACAGTTTAAGAGGAGTTGTGCACTTGTAATATTATAAACAGACGTTCGAACTGGTGCGACCGGACCACCGTACTCGTGCGGTGCGATCGACTCGCCACACGACCGCACCGCACCTAGGGTTGCCAGTATTTGATTTAAGGGTTAACAGCATCAAAAATACGAGTTTTAGTTATTTTTTACGGCAGATAATTAAAACAGCAATGTTAAATAGAGAAAATTTATTTTTGGCATTTATATTTGCTGTTGGAAGAAACAGCTTTTAATAGCTTTTCATTTTCTAAAGCGAATGTATAAAAATCTTTGCACGATAATTTAAAATTACAATTAATTTGCAGCTTCGCCTTTACAGTTTCAATATTCTATCGGTTTCGGCTATCCGTCCAGGCATTGCCGCACAAAGAAAATATTCTTTGTTTAAAAATTACGATTAAATTTACGATTTTTAAAAAAACATTTAAAATATTGGAATTTTCGCGGCCGACTGAGCTAAATAAATTCGTATAAAAAAATAGATACACTAGCGACTAGATAATTTATTACGTTGCTAATATATGAAGTGATTAAAGGCGCAAATTATCCCTTTTTGAAATTTTCGATATTGTCGATAGAGGCGAAAGTATTGTAATTTTTACTGATTTTCGTTTTTATTTTTTTATATTATATGCAGGCGTTAGTAGAAGCTCTGTTTAGTACCAAAAGAAACCTTGAACTGAGTTCTACATGTGACAAAAATACCACATTCTAGCCACGAAGTTATTACGAGATATAGATTTTCAAAGAATGTCAGGGTTGTCCCTAGTAAACAAAATTATATATATCATCTATCTATTACCAAGTTTTTGTTTATGTTTTAGTCGTTAGTTATAGTCGATATTTCAATATATTATTATATGTAGGTAAAAGGTTAATTTATTACAATCTTTATATGTAATAAATTAACTGAACAAAAAAAATATCTTAGATTTATAAGACAATTCAATAATATCAAATTAATACAAATTAATCTCCTTTTTTGTGAATATCGAGCATTGATCATAGTAATCTCATTAAAAGTCAAACCGAATTCTTTGAAAATCTATTTCTCGTAATAAATTCGTGGTTAGATTGTTGTATTTTTTTCACATGTAGACCTCAGTTCAAGGCTTCTTTTGGTACAAGTACAAGTACAAGTTACAACCATTGAAAAGAAGAAAACGAAGAGAAAAGAATGGGCAAAATTATATTTAAAAGACAGGGATTCATTCAGACATATGCAGTCATATCATAAATCTTTGTAGAGATCTAAAATTTATATTATTAATCTTTTTTCAGTATTAGCCACGTCTACCGACGCCATCGCCATTGATAACGATCGACCGACGTCCGTTTTGTTTGGCGGTAGAACTGTGACTAAAGCTGTAATAAGTATATAGTCTATGACTAATGCGCTGTCCGGTGCGATCGCCCGTCCACACGCGCGAATTTGGTACGGTCCGCACCAAGTTCGGATGAAAAAACCATCGAACCAACCGTACCGTCAATAATAATAATTATGTCCGGCGGACCACTGTACACATGATCGAATATGGTCCGGAGCGCACCAAGGTCACGGTGCGGTCCGTACCAAATTCGAACGTCTGTTTGTAACTTAATAACAGTTGTGAATACATTATTATACACCCTACAGTCTACTAAAGTGTTTAATTACCACCAAGCCATTGCATGGCGACCCTGCCAGTGCTGCCTCGCGGCAGTACTGAGCTATGGATCATTTCTAGAGAATAATATGTTAATACGAGAGAATTATATTAAAAATTAAATTTGGAAAATGGAAAATTAATATAAAAAATCGATGTGAACGTGGAAATAAAGAACATACATAATTATGTATTTTATGAAGACAGTTTTTTAAAAAAAAAAAACTATGGAATTTGGAACATCGTCAATATTTATGATGAAAACCTCAGATTTGAAAACCATTTTAACACTATTATCTCTAATTGCTTTTACAGGCTTAAACTACTATATCGAATTAGACCCTTTTTAAGCACTGAGCTTCGTATACGGTTGTGTGATTCTCTAATTTTATCAAAATTCAATTACACTGATTGTATGTATGGTTCCAGATTACTCGTACGTACTAAAAAGGCTATACAACGTGTACAAAATAGTTGCGCGCGATTTTGCTGGAATATTCCTCCGCGCCATCACGTCAGTCCTTTTTTGAATGAAGCTAAAATTTTAAATATGGAAAGCCGACGTCAAGTGCATTTTTCTGAGTTTCTTTTTGGGATTATTATTAATGAGCGTCCAACGTACCTTTACCAGAGGCTTCATTTTTGTAGGGATAAAGGACGCAAATCGCTTGTCAATGAAACCAGGGGTATGAGTCAAAAGCTACTTATTGTGCCCAAACATCACACAACCGCTTTCAGAGGCAGTTTCAGTTATAATGCTACGAAGTGTTGGAACAACTTGCCTCCACCCTTACGTAACCTTCGTTGCATTAATAACTTCAAAAATAAAGTTGCTGCTATTATTTTTAAAAAACAACCGTAACCTACTGTAGAATGTAGCATCTCTCTTTTGTGTCTATTTATCTGTATGTATGTTTATTAATTTTTTATTTTCGTTATTATTTTCTAGTATATGTACATTCCTATGCCTTCTTTTTATATGTATAATATTTATAACGTGTAATATTGTTTATTTTATTAATATAATTTCTATCCCTCTATACTTCGGTCTGTAGCTGTACTTCAAACATTGGGGGCCACTGAAAATCAGTGCTGTGCTGTTGAAGGCACAGCTTAATACTGAGTTGGTCCCCTTTTTGCTAAAGGTCTGCCACACTTTTGTCTTTTTCTGTGTTTTTTGTATTCCTTATTCTTTTCTTTATATCTGTTGTTGGCTTTTGGCGAAATAAATTATTCTTATTCTTATTCTTATTCTTATTTATGAAGAAAATTGTTAAACGAAAATGGAGATTTGGAAGGATACAGCCGGAGCCGGGAGATCAGCCAGTGTGAATAGCAGACATTTTCCCAAATTGACCAGAATCCCGAATGTCCCGAAATTCAAGAGTGACGACGGAATACAAGTTTAATTTCGTGAAAAAAAAAAGCTAAAAGTGAAATTTAAAGTTCAAGCAGTGTATTTTACATTAATGTAAGGTAACGAATTATTTTAGTTAAAAGATTTTTTTTTGTCAAAAACCATTATTGTGTTATATTTATTATACATAAATATATATGTATATATATATATAGCTATGTATAATCAAAGTACTTAGTAACAGATAATTCTATTAGTTCATTGTTTGTTTTATAAAGCGCTACCAAATAGGGAAATGGTATGCAGCGTCTGTAATTTCGTCTCATATTTCGTGCTACCATGTAGGTAACTAGGTAGTCACAATGCATCGTTCTGTGCATTTTATAAAATGTTCGTAATGAAATACGATCTTGTCAATTCAATTGAGTGTGAAACTTTAATTTTTTTTAATTAACATTTTGGATTCGGAGGGTCACACTAATTTCATAAATAACGATTGTAATGAAACTTATATTTCAATATTTAAAACATGATTTAAAGAGACTAAAGTAAAAGTATATTCTTATTTGATTAAATGAATTACCATGATAAATATCTAATGATATTTGTGAAGAATAGACGAAGAGAAAAAGTAAATATTTGTCGTTGTACCTATGAGTACAAAAAAAAAATTTACTCAGATAGTTTTTTTTTTATTAGGATATAGACGGAATCTTAGCTTGATCACCTAAGTTTTTTCTTTTATATTCCTATCAAAAATTAAATAATGTGACATTTAATTACTCGAAGAAATAAGAATTAATATTGTATGAAAAATAAAAATAAATTAATATGTAAGCCTGAGAGCTACAATTGAAAAGTGAAATGATATGATTTATTGTTAGAAACAAGGTACACCAGGATACAAGACAGGCACGAATCCTTGTAATTCTGATCATGATTAGGTCGAGCTACCACTCGTGAAGATAACTTGGACACATGGTACCTATGAATAAAGGTATAAAATATATGATAATATTATAATGATGTGTTAAAAGAACTGCCTGAATTAATGTTAATGTTATAAATAAATAAATATATTTCTTGTATCTTGAATTATTGAATATAATAAGATGAATAATATAAAACACGACGGTGTTATTAATTATAATTATGAGGGAAGATTACCCTAAATGAAATTGTGTATCTTGATATTGTTGTACGTATGAGGAAGTACATAAAGAATAAAATATATGAAGAAAATTGAATACAGATAATGAATATTATGTCGTTTCTAAGTATGATGTGTAAACTGTAAGCACATAAATAAACGTATTCTATGAGGATATATTGTAAGATTTATTGAAAGATAATTATTATTTTACTCGGATATGACTATTAATTAATTACGGACTGTGACATTTTTAAATACGGATATGACGATAAAATATTTTCTAATATTGTATAATTTTTCCATTATTTTCGTACATGAAAAGTTAATTAAAATTATTTGTTTTAATCTATTAGTATCAGTTACTATGTAGTGTGTAAGCCAATGTGTAATCGTGTAGAATGTTCTTTTTTGGAGTTTCAAAAATAAGTAATTATTAATAAGTTGAAATCCATGCTATTGTTTTAATTTTAATTTTGATTTTATTTACTCGTTTATATGATAAGTATATTAAGATATGTAACCAAAAACGAAGAAAAAATTTGCATTATATTCAGCTAAAAAAAATGTTAATTACTATTTTTTTTATTATTTTCTATGAGGGGAGATGTAGTGTGTAACGTATCATGTATGTTTTGTATGTGTGCGTCATACTATATAGTCCTAAGGTTCTACAGTTTAAGAGGAGTTGTGCACTTGTAATAACAGTTGTGAATACATTATTATACACCCTACAGTCTACTAAAGTGTTTAATTACCACCAAGCCATTGCACTATTGCATAGCTTTTATCCACACTTCTATCCAACGCTTTTATCTCAGACTTTGAGCGCGGCGAGCAAATGTTAAAATTCCGTAACGAAATAACCTAACACACCCCCACTCCAACACCAGCACAGCGATGCGGTGCAATAGCTTTATCGTGGCAGTCCTCGAGTCCCACACGTTTTTTTTTGTAAAACTTTTTCCGAAATTTCAGCATTATTGTGAACCGATCTAAGAAAGTTTTTTCCTTATTAACAAGTCAAGATCTGCTTAATAGCTGTGTTTTACCTGAAAATAAAACACATATTAAATACTTACCTATATTTGAAGCTTACTTCATTGAGAAGGTACCTAGCTTTTTCCGCCTATTTTGCCCTCTCTTTCCGTTGTATATATGCTATCTCTCTCGCACACCTCTCCACCAGGTGGCGGGGCGCACGATAATGTGCGGGCGCTGGATGTTTTTTCATTGAGTCGAAATCCACAACAGGTGGACGTTAAGTGTAAGCTTCAAATATAGGTAAGTATTTAATATGTGTTTTATTTTCAGGTAAAACACAGCTATTAAACACTTGACCGTAATTTGAAGCTTACTTCATTGAGACCTGTTTGTTACCCACCTGGTGTACAATGTGACGCCAATGTGAATTTGAATACATAAGTAATTACTTATTTCTTTATTTGAAAGAGTAAGGTGTGCAGATAGTACCTATACCAGCTAATAAATCACACAAATTTTTATATTATATAATATATTAACAATCCCAGATGAAAAGTTAATCAAATAAGAACCAAAAAGTTAATCATAATGATTAAAAGTATTAGAACTTATGAGATTGGTTCAAGCGTACCTTAGTTAACCTTTTGGGCTTGAAAAGTTAAAGTTACTACAATTTTCACTATCTTTAGCGTAAATCTGCGAAAGCGCCAGTACCTAACGACTTTCAATTACGCATTTAGATTTTACTTACAAAATGAAGCAACAGCTGATCCCGACGAGGCAAAAATACCTCAAACTCAAACCTTTATTTATTCAATTAGAACTCTGCAGAAGCATCATTGAATCATCTTAACATAGAATTACCAAATGTCTCAACTCACACAGTTTTAACCCAACCTGCTACAACCGGACAAGAAGAGACCTTGGTCCTTACTTTTGGGGTCAGAAGTAAAAAAAAAGGTCACCCCTTGAATAAGGCAATAAAATAACAAAACAGGTAAATGGTTTAAATTATAATACAGATTTTTAACATCCAACTAAACCGTGCGGTATCTTTTAATGTTTAGAGCCAACGTCGCAATCATAATCTAAACATGGCTGGTACTTTCAGTACAATGCATGAATTATTTATTTAAAACTGATAGGTCATAAACTCTGTACTGGAAACAAATATACTGAACTCAAGAGACTAAAATGATAAAGAGCTTATCTGTGTCCCAAAACTGCAATTACTACAGCTAAGTACGTTACTTTTAATCAATTCAGTTTTAAGATATAATTATGATTTACATCAGAACTTATATACCGAAAGTCTCGGGACTACATAACGTGACTTATTTATAATAGTGTTTGTGCATAACACTAGGCAGTCAACAGCTATACGAACGTCAGATAGGAAAAGAGCCAAATTTATCCAGTCAGTAATAAAGGATTTTAACTATACTTATTATAATTCAACCAACTACTACTAGCTACTCCGTACGTCTTTTGGGTAGACGGAGGCAAATAGGATTTTTATTCCAACTATATCATTTGATATTTTGAAAATGTACTCCACATTTTCATACCGTCAGAGTCATTTTGCAGATTATAGTGGTGCAGCACTGAACACTGTCTATTAGGTGACTGGTGCTGCTGACCGGGCCTTCAGTTCCGCTTTCCAGAATACCTTCACCCTTCTAGGTGCTACTACTACTGAAATAGCGGTACTCTATCGCGTCGTTCAGGTCTCTAACTGACAGGATTTCTCATATTATCGTAACAACCTCGCTCGTTCTAATGCTGGGGCCACACTAACGGGAAATGCCATTAATTAACGCGATAATGGACGTTAACTTTAGGTGTAGCCAGTATTATTTAACAACGGCATTAACATTGCCGTTTGGCGAGGCGATAGCTTTATCGCGAGAATTAACGCAATGAAGCGGTCACACTACGTCCATCTTGCTAGAATTTTAGTAAAATTAACGCTGTTTTTATCGCCAACAATCGGCATTCACGTTGACCGTTCAAGTGTAGCCACTCACTTAACGCCTTAAAAATTATCGGAATAATTATCGCGATAAAGGGCATTAGACGTTAGACGTTAGTGTGGCCCCAGCATTACGAGAACAAATTATCGCCAAGGAATTCTGCTGCAGGATAATGGCAAGAGAGATTATAAGCTTAACTATGCATTATTATGCTCGGGAATATGGTGGATTTTGAATACTATCGTCGTCTGAAAGTATCTCCTTTCGATTAACTTCATTAAGGATGCAGATCTGATCCCATCTTTGTTCCGTAGGAATGCTACGACAGTCTAAACGTTACACTGGACAAAGAAAATTGCCCTAAATATAGTCGGTTGTTCCAACATCCGTAATATGGCTAGCCTACCTTGCTAGCCCTTGATTGTAACTGCTACCAATGCAGGCATTGCTCTCGTGTTGTCCACAGTTGTGCGAGTGCAAAAATGAAGAACAGAGCTCGTGGGGAGCTATGTCCAATGAATCTGTGTTAAGATTATGACAGTATAGGACAGTTAGCTGTGGATGCGAAGACAGGACATTACTTTATTCATCCGTAAACACGCGAGGCAGCCACGGACAGCGATATAGCAAGAACTAAACTAGCAAAGTTTAGTTCGCTTACCAGACTTATATTTTAAAAGCCGTATAGTCTGTACCTACTGCATTTCATTTATTGCCCCCCCCCCCCCCTCAAAGCAAAGAAATGAACAGTCATTTGGCAGAGCTTTCTCGTTAGGGTAGGGGTTCCAAGTAATATCTAATAATAAGAGGCTTTTGTTTAGATAGATTGACTTTCCGTTATTTATCCTCTATCCTATGTAACTCAACAGTCAGTATTCTCAGTATTCGTTGAGTACTTAAACGTTTTACGTAAATAGTTGTATATAACTTTATTATACAATAAAATAATCCTGGTGGGATGACAAGAAACTTGTCTAACAAACGATTATCCTAATCCCTCAGCGATTTATTGTTTGAGCCCTGAAGAAAAATCTCATGGGTGCAATAATGAGGTCAAATGGGTTGAAAAACGAGTCAAATAAATTGCCTACAAGACCGGGCAACTAAAATAGGCCTATGAGAGGTCAAATATACGTAATCAATCGTTTGAAATTTGAAATTTGATTTTGAATCAATCGTCATTTGTTACATTCAATCGCTTTGCGATTAAAAAATCTCTTCCGATGTTTTTATATGAAAATTGGTCGGCTAGTGCCATTGAATGACGATACCAAACATACCGTTGACACAAGGCTTGGTGACAATCCTCGAAACCACCGCCACAAATCATCTGCGAGATGATATTTGATCCGACTCGCCTTCCTTTGTTGTGAATAGGCTTTACATTGGTAAATACGATTTGTTCAATTCCAATTTCCATAATTGGTAAACCAATGGTGGTTTCCTGATTCCTGAAGCGTAAACTTTTAGGATACGAAGTATCAATTTCATGCGCCCATTATTTGACGTCTCTAACCTTTATTGTATTTATTAGGTCATATTACTATACTGCCCACTGTGAAGAAGATTTCAAAACCTTTTTCTACCTACCTTAGAAGAGTGAAGATCCGATACGGTCATATCCAAAACTTCTTTCGTGGGTCCTCTTTGACGAAAGCAAATATCTATGATCATTTTAATGATCAATCCTTTGTATATTTGCACCAATCGCCATCAAAGCCCCGCGAGGGCTGATATATATTTGCACCATGTCTCCGTGAGGTACTGTTGTAGTCAAAGCCCCGCGAGGGCTGATATATATTTGCACCATTTCTCCGTGAGGGACGGTTGTAATCAAAGCCCCGCGAGGGCTGATATATATAAAAGATGGTGCAAATGCACCATCTTTTCCGTGAAGGACGGTTGTAATCAAAGCCCCGCGAGGGCCGATATATATTTGCACCATTTCCCTGCGAGCGACAGCTGCGCGAGGGATGTTTGTAACTAGAAATAAGTACGGCCTGCCAAAAAATGCTTAAGAGACACCCTGCGAGGGTGGATTTGACCTGGCTAACCCCTGCGAGGAGTAGTGGCCACATTTATGTATTCTGCTTCGAGCAAGAATACACCTTAGTGCTAATATAAAAATAGCAGTAAATAATCATTTAAATAATATAGCAATTAACAAGGTCCTTTAACTTATTTTCCAATGTTAGCGACAACTGTCCAGGATGAATGAATAAGAATTGATTTGACAATGGTAATTAATTATTATGTTTATATAAAAAAAGAACTAACTATTTAATAAATTCATAATTCAAATCAATTCACTAAATTTTAAAATGAACTTCGATTCATATTTATTTTTGTTCATGCAATCGATGTAACATTTAGTTGCTTTATATCCGTTAACATTCCTTACGAACGCAACCATACCGTCGTAGGACGTTATATTTAATTGAACAAAATATTCTCCACTCACCCGCAATTTTTTACTTTTTGTCAAGGTGTACAAGTTTATAATATTATTCTAAAACGTTAGAAGTGAATTGTAAATCCTTTGAAATAAATGTATCTAAATCTAATTTATATTAAGGTATCTCGATAATTATTATACGATAACCCTTTCAGCACAAGTTCAGTAAACCAAAGAATTTAATTGTAAAATTTTGGTACTTACTCGTTTAAACAAAAAAGTTGCATCATTTGAAACATAGGAAACGTAATTTTCAATCAAATTAGCCGTGTGTAATATGTCTATTTTCACATAAAAACGGATCAGAATAATACTCATAAAAGGACACGTATAGACTACGGATAGTTTTGAATGTGTGGTACATTCATGGTACGTATCTACTATACATGAGCGAATCCATCATTATTCAGTTGAGCGGTAACTCCCGTACGATTTATAAAATAATATCACAACATGTTCTGACATGTCGTGACTCGTGACTTCTTGGAGCTGACTCATCTCGTTCGATAATTTTTAGTAATAAACTATTATAGGAATTCCGAACCGTTCCTAGCGATAACGACAATGTAATAAAGTCGTAGCAATGGATTGTATGCCTGTAAAGCTTTGAGTTGGCTCATATCCATACTAAGTAGGTATTAATTGTAATTTTTCCAAGAAAAATTCACTTGTAACCTTGTAATAAAAACACATTATTAAAAATGACATAAATAATTAAAAATATCTATATACAAGAGAGGGTATTTGATATATCTAGTAATATCAAATAATCACAAAAGTAATATTAACGATTCGAGTAAAGCCGAACGGTAACACCGTTAAAATAGCTTTACTCACAGTATTAAAAATTCAAATATTAATTAGTACATATTGCATAATGAAATATTTCAAAAGAAAAGTTACTATTTCAAGTAAAATGTAACGGTTGTATCGTTAATTTTAAATATCTTTATTCATGCTATTAAGTATTTAAGCATATTGAAAAATAAACTATTGCTGAAGGATTCATTAAAAACCTCAGCATTTTAAATAAAGTCCAACGATTATACCGTTGACTTTAAAGATTTTTACTCATTTTTAAGTAAAATATTATTAGAATAGATGTAAAAATAACTCACTGTACCGATCCGACGGGATACACTTTTTAACACTTTTAGCACTTGCTTTAAGCAATACTTAATAGCACCAAGGTTGTAGTCTTGTAGACAACCTTCTCGCGGCGGAAGCTAGACGCCAATGAAAAAACATCCAGCGCCCGCACATTATCGTGCGCCCCGCCACCTGGTGGAGAGGTGTGCGAGAGAGATAGCATATATACAACGGAAAGAGAGGGCAAAATAGGCGGAAAAAGCTAGGTACCTTCTCAATGAAGTAAGCTTCAAATTACGGTCAAGTGTTTAATTGAAATATCAGGCAAATCGAGAAAAAACAACAAGTTAGATAAAAGTAATATTTGTAGACGGTACAAGTATAGTACAATTCAAACTTAAATAAATAAATAAATAAATAAATCATTTATTGCATAAAAACATGGTACATACAAAGATATTAAGATGAAAATTGGAACATTCATGTTTTTACTATAGTTACATAGCATACAATAATTATTATTAATTCACAAAATGAATGAGAATGATAAGTTAGTTACAATTTAATAAGACGAGTCAGGAGTATTGTCAGTTAAAATTAGTTTTATACATAAATCATAGTCATACAGTCAATCAAATATCAAAATCATTATTTTATATTATTTATACATTTTTCATATTATACAGAAATTCATTTAAGTTGTAAAAACAATTCTCTAACAAGTATTTAATTAATTTATTTTTAAATCCTGGAAGAGGAACCCCTTGCAGGTCTTTTGGAATTTTATTAAATATCTGAATACCTATGTAAGGAACATTTTTTTTGTACAAAGTTAATTTAGGCCTCGGTAAAAACAATTTGTTTGGATATCTTGTTAATTTTCCAATTTCTTTATTAAGTTTAAAATATTGAGGATTTTTTTTTATGAAAATACAAATTTCTTTGATATATATACATGCAAGAGGCAGGATTCTCAAGTTTTTAAAAAGTTCCCTACAACTCACAGTAGGCCCAACATTACAAATAGCTCTTATGCACTTTTTTTGTAATTTAAATGCTCTGTCAAACTCAACCGAATTGCCCCAAATTATAATACCATATGACAAGACTGATGATACATAGCCGTAGTAGGTAGGGATGATCGATATTCGAAAAACATCGATGTTGACATCGATGTCATAATCGAAAGCCCGACATCGATATTCGATATTTATCGAAAACTGAACATCGATGTTGGATATCATCGATGATTTATGCAATAATAACTGACAAAAAAATAAAACACAGTGTAAAAGTTCGAAATTTATTAAGAAAGAGATCAAATGATTACATATTCCAATATTTTTTATCAATTGACTGCAGGAAGAGTAATTTTGATAAAGAAGAACCTTTTAATCTATTTCTTTGTTGATAAAAGGAACGACCGGTGCGCCCTGAATGAATGAATACGCGTTCAAAGTTCAAAATAAACTTGATTTGTGTTGTGGATGCGTTCATAAAAGACATATTTTGTTTCGTAACTTCGTAAGTTGCATTGGTTGTGTCGTGCGTGAGGCCGTGAGTTAACATCGATGACAGATGCCGTTAACATCGATGTTACGATATTTTTCGTATAGCAATATCGATGTTAAAACAGCGATGTTTTTGCTTTCAACATCGATGATCATCGAACATCGATGTTCATCGAGCATCCCTACTAGTAGGCCGTTATCGCTGCTTCCCTTGATATCGTCTGTCTTAACCGCCTTATTACATAAACAAATCTATCAAGCTTCGTGCAGACCATATCAATATGCGACTTCCAGTTACAGTGTTTATCATAGATTACCCCAAGAAATTTAGCTGTTTCGACTTCTTGTATTATATGTTCTTTGTATTTTACTGTTAGGTTATGAGTTATTCCATTATACGGGCAGAACTGAATAAAATTTGTTTTTTGTAAATTTACTTGAAGATTATTGGATTGTAACCAATGTATTGTTTTTTGAAGTATATTGTTTATTTCTGTTTCGTATGTATTAACATTGGTACACTGCACAAAAATAGTCGTATCGTCCGCATACAAAACACATGGACAGTCGAGATACATTGGCAGGTCATTGATATACGTCAAAAATAAAAATGGACCTATTATACTGCCTTGAGGCACACCTCGTTCAATGTTTCTGTACTTAGAGCAGTAAGTGCGTTTCAAATTTCCATCAATTTTCGTAATTTCAGTGCATTGTTGTCTATCACTCAGGTACGAATCCATTAAGTCATATGCTTTTCCTCTTATACCATAATTATAGAGTTTATAGAGTAACTTGCTATGATTTACGTTGTCAAATGCCTTAGACATATCAAGCAATAGGGCATTAATGGGTATTTTGTCATTAAGACTGTCCATTATAAGTTTCGTCATATTAAAGCAAGCTAATGTCGTGGAACTACCGTTTCGAAATCCAAATTGCATATTTGAGAGAATTTTGTTTTTTTCAAAAAAGCTGTTTAACCTTTTAATTATAGCCTTTTCAAATATTTTAGCTATGATAGGTATCAGTGTTATGGGTCTATAGTTATTAAGATCTCGGGGATTATCTTTTTTAAACATTGGTTTTACTACCGAGTATTTCAACATAGTAGGATATATACCTGTTTCAAATGAAAGATTTATTAAGAATGAGATTGGATGGCTTATTATTTCAGCACATTTCTTTAAAATACCGGTTCTTAACCCATCATATCCAACGGCGTTTGTATTATTTAGTGACATAATTATCTTAGATATTTCACATGAGTCTGTGGGCGTTAAGTAAATTGAATTCATTATATTATTAGTATTATTGTTAAAAATCTGTTTATGAATATTAATGTCATCTTCTGGCTGTAAATTTATATTATTTATAAAATAATTATTGAATAATTCGCAAATGATATTTGGTTGGTCAGTTGTTAATGTGTTCGTTTCAATGACATTAATATCGTTTTTGTGTTCACACTCATTTATATTCTCTTTTATAAGATTCCACGCAGCTTTGCACTTGTTATTATGATTATGAATATATTTTAAATTATTGATTCGTTTTGAAGTGTGTATGCATTTTCTAAGTAGTTTTGTGTATTTTTTTAACTGTGTTAATGGCGGCTCGGAACATCGTACGTGTTCCGATGCGCAGAATAAAATTTTAGGTATTAGCGGGACGGTTAGAGTCCTGTGCGCACCCGCACTCGCACCTGCACCTAACTTCCAAACCGCCATTATGTTTGAATCGAACTATATCATACTGATAAAATCTTGGAAGACATTTTGACTCACTTTTCGGTCTTGGAGAAACAATATGAGAGGATGGATGGATGTTTGTTGTTCTTTCTCGGAAAAATTACTGGACGTACTTACTTTACTTTACATTTAATTAACTTTACATTAATTAATTAAGATCATCAGAATAATACACGAGCAGAGAACTGACGCGCGCTGATTCGCCTAGGCCACAGCCTAGGCACTGAACGGTGCCGACGTAAGCTTCAACACACGCTGGTCAGCGCTGGGCGCTGCTTAAGGCGCTGCCAAATAAAATTTGTCTTGGTTTGCTTCAACATGGCTTCAACCTGTTTCCTTTGTGTAGAACACGCATTATGTTTCGAACATGGACGTATAAAAAAAGACGGACGGTATATCGCCTAAACATTGAGTGAAGCCTAGTAATGGCGGCGAAACATCCATGTGTGTGTGCCATGTTGCCATGGCAACAGCTGTGTTGATGACAATGGCGGCTGTATTTTTTTCTATAAATTTTGCCGTAATAATTTTGTCATTAAAACATAAAAGGAATAACTTGCTTCCTTGTGGAATGTAATCCCTTATGTTTTGTTATTTAAAATTGTACTGTTGCGACACCATTTACCACGCAAGACGGCATTTTAAATATTTTTTGTGAAACAGTGACGCAGTTAATCAGTCGGTAGTTCACGACGTAATGGCGGCCGACTAGCTTACTATGGTGAGAGTGTGTGCGTGTTTATTGTCTTTACACGATCGCTAGCTTACTATGGTGGCTTCACGTTGTTTGTTCGTAATACGGTGTCCGTCTTTTTTTATACGTCCATGGTTTCGAACTTTCTTTCAGCATACGGCCTAAGAAATATGTCAAAAACAGCTGATAAGCAATTTTGAGCAATCGTAGAGTGAATTGACTTTTGACAAATGACAATTGACATTAAAAGTACAATTAAAAATTGGAAGTTGGTAGATATACCTATGTAAAGATAAACATTAAATTATGAATTAAAGACTATTAATTTAATTTCTCGAACATACTTTTCAGTGAGAGACTGTTAAAATCTAATGTCTAACGAGAAATATGGCCTTCGTAACAACAAAGTCTCAAGTTCCCAAAGATGCGGTTGTTATGGACGAAACTGAGGCTGCAGAATTTGTTTGGGACTTGGTATACAGTTGGAAAGAACTCAGTGATGTGTATGTTGTAATCTTAAAAAAATAACATAAACATTCATATAGTTTGAAATTATTTACAGATACATAACCTCTTCCATGCTTAATTAGGATTTATGAGTTAGTCAGAAATTCGTTCTATCTTAGCCAACAATGTTTTGTTACTACCAATGTTTCTCTAATTACCTTTTCTAATCAATTGAACGCCAACTTACAAATATTGAGTGAAATAAAAACAACCTCCAAACAAATACATTCTAAATCTATCTTTTTAATTAAATGTACCTATACCTTCAACATATTGATATCCTATCCGGATGGAATTAAAGCTTTTTAATATTTTAGATGGGCTTTACGCTATGGCTCAGCAATATTGGCTGGTATTAATGGTATATCTGGAGCTGTGATAAACAAACACTATCGTAGAAAGTTGAAACTTGGCACTTATGGACATTTCTCTTCAGTTATACCTGTAACTGTTATGCCTGCAATGCTAACCATGTTGTTTCATAGATATGTAAGTAATTTTAAACTAGTGTTATCATAATAGGAAAGTTCTATGGATATCATAAAACGTTACAATTCGCCACTGTGGTAAAGAAATGCATTACAAGGGTGGGGAGAAGGGCCAAAAATCTTCAAAAATTGTGTTATATAGTATTTGAACGCTTCATTATTAATATGTATTATTGAGCCATAAGGTCGCCAGCGTTTTGACATAGTTTTATTTTCTTATTTTATAAGACCAACAATTGTATTAAAAAGAGTAAATAAATAATTAAAATAAAGTTTTTATGTTACAGTTAATATCAACAGATATGCTTCTAATGAAGGGTGATCAATGTCCAGTGTGCTATGAAATCAGATCAGCGGCCACACAAGTTGTGTTAGGTACAACCTATCCAATGCTACTAGCTCCCACTTCAGCTTTAATGGTGGGTTCAACTTTATTTATTTATTAAATTTACTTTAATTCATTAGTGAACAACAATTATGTCATTAAATACTAGGCCGGGAGATACTGACACAAAATTTTGGGTCATTAGTAACAAGATGGCGGTTCTACATGGATCTTAGCTTAGTATGCAATGACAATGTTGAAAAAAAAATAATTGCTGATTTTCAGCGGTATGGCGACCATTTGGAACTGTCTGAAAAGTATGGCATGGCGATTTTCGTACATGGCTGCAGGACGATGATTACCTGTGCAAAAATCAGCCTGGTACAAATGGTTGAATTTTTTTTTAAATCAACGCATTCACGTCAGCCATTCGGCTGGCTGTAAGTCACACCGGAAAAGTATGGCATGACACTACCGCCTACTTCTTTTTTATGGGCTATCAGTAAATCCTAAAATTTTTTTGTTACAAATAGTTTGACTTCCGTAATATATCCGACGAGTTCGACTAACGCCCACGCGACGAAACCAGCATTCTGACCATCATTTTTCTTTTCGTCATTGCGTACTAAGACCCTTGTAGAACCACCATCCTGTTACAAATGACCCAAAATTTTGTGTCAGTATCTTCCGGCCTCTACAGTTTATGTCATAAAGACATGATATAAAAGCGCAAAGGCACGCATACAGGAATGTCTGCCAGACAACTGGTATTATATAAATGAAGCCTTAAGATTCGTAAAATTGTGTTAACAATCTAAAAAATAGCAACAATATTTCATATAAATTCTGTGTGGCTTTAAAGCATTATTAGTAGTTTTTTATTTTATTAATCCTATTTATCATATGAATGTGAAATTTTTTTAGCTGGCAAATAGATACAACACATACAGGGTACCAGAGCTGATTAAGGGCCCAAAAGTTTTATTCAAGTTCTTACGGACCATCACCAAGCCACTTACAGGAACATTAACAACTCTTGCCACAATCCAAATTATTGCCTCATCTATTGTTACCTATTTCGAAATGAAAAATAGTATCGTACTGAGAAATAAGGTAAGTGAAATAGAGCAGAAATTGTTAGCTGAGCAGGAACAATAAATATGTATGTTATAGTGTAAATAGATTTGTAAGTATAGATGATATATTATGTAGTTTTATTTACTGACCATTCCGTAATACTATGAGCGTTATTACCTATTTTAATTATTACTTGATATGTTTACATCGAATATCGATATTGGGTTATAAAAAGTCAAGTTTGATTGGCGGCAGATGTTTTATTATCATTTAAAAGATTCTCGACGCTCCAACAACGTAAACGTCTATTAAAATAACAACAATTCGTATTAAAAATATCGATAAAGTAAGAACGGCTACTTAACCTACAACAAATTATATCTTATTCATACATTTTTTGTATTTTTTCATCTTATATAATTTTTTTTAGAATTTTCGCTTTGATAACTTTAGTCTATACCCCGAGATATCATTATAATTGAGGAACCCGAGTGTTCAATCTAATTTAATTCTATAACACTCTGAAACTCTTCAATCTGAGAGGTAAAGAGTAGTGTTAACATAAGCGTGACAAAACATACAAACGGAACCAAACCTTAACGCTAAGGTATTACGATCTTATATCACTTGAGATTTCTATAGCCGAAAATATTCACGATGAAGATATAAATGTACCTTGGACGGTAGAGTGAATGTAACCTTAAACCCGCTTATACTTCTTACGCATAGAAATTTAAACCTAATGGTAAAAGCCAAAAGGTCGTTTATCAAGGGAGGGGGACTAGCCGAACATTCGGTGCAATATTCTTTACCTCCCAGCGTAACGTATAGACCTAAGTACGCAGAAAACTGGGCCATTTATGGGCTGGTTAGACCATCTTACAGAGTCAAATTATCATAAGCTCACAAAAATTAACTAATTGACCAACTTAACTAATAATCATGATTGTATGAACTGAGGTTAAAGTTACTATAGGTTAATAATGAAAGAGAGCAATTTAATAAACCCTTATATTGGAAGAGCTATTCAATTATAAAAAAAAGACGGGTTGCACTCCGGGAGTGCCGGCAGAAGTGAAAACTTGATTATTAACGTTGAGCATGTTTGATATTTTGGAATGGTATCCGTTTTACGCTTTTTCGATCAGGTCACGTGTCCTGACGCGAGTTTAAGATTTTATACCCATTACAGAAAAAGTGCTCAACACCGCTAAAGAAGTTTTCACTTCAAAAAAATATTCACAACATGGTAATTTTGCTTTTATAATCATGCCATGTAAGTAGGTACCCACTTAATTTGTTTATTAAAAGTACAAATACATATACATTCGAGTGGCTGCTTTGCATGATATCTGTATAATTTGAAAATAAATAAAAATATTAAAATAAATTTGTCAAATAGGTAGACCGTACGTAAGTTATACGTTGAAAAGTCGTACTTTTCAATTTATTTGTTTCGTGCATTTTCCTTTTGGAAATACAGACATTAAATCTGTAACAAATGGTAACTTTTGCAAAAACAACACAAATTTTACCCATTTACTTTCAATTAACCTCAGTTTATATAATCCCTTACAACCTTTAGAATGAGATAAACTATGATTAAAAAAATTAACACAAGCAATATATCTTATTCAGCCAAAACCAGTTTATTTAAATACTATCTAATTATAATTATACATTTATGAATCACCTATTCGATCATCCATTTGTGAACTATAAGCACGCCATTTTTCTTATCCATGTAAGATTTTAACAAGAAATTAGTGAAAACGTCGTAGTCACGAGTGATGTATGCGCTTTGTAAATGCTCACTTGATTTTAAACAAGAAAATTATTTCTCGTTTTGTTATTTTTAAACAACACGACACACGAAAAAACGTCAATGTAAAGTAAATGCTGCATTATTATTCTTTTAGGTCACTTTTGTTATGCATTTGATGCATTTTATCCCATGAATACGACGCTATAATTTTTAAAAAGAAAAAGTCAAAATTATGGTCTTAGTGAATCGCTCTTAAATTTTAATAAGTGAATCAAACACTCCATGATGACACGGAAAAATAATAATGAAACATTAATGAAATGATTTTTTTTTATCATTCAAACTTTATTCGTCAGTTTATTACGCATCAGGATATTTTATTATCTACCAAAGTTTATAATAAGGTGAACCATACAATCTAATAGGTACACACTTAAAGTAGGTATTTAAGTTTAGTTAAGATAATTTACAACAATAATTTTGAGAATAACTAAACAATAAAAATTTTAATCATGAAAACATCGGAAATCAAAAACGACATACAATTTTAAAACATAGAGCTTTGGTAGACTTAATGTTAAGCTTATTACATCATAGAGTAAGATTTATTGTCTATGAAAGATTGTACAGTTCTTTAATATTTAAATTATCTGTGCAGTTATGTTGACCACAGATATGCAGATAATTCAGTATTCAGTCATTTGTTTTTATTTCTATTTTACGATGATACCCTGTATTCTTGCATTTAATCATGTACTCGTAATTTTTTCTCACATTCATCTATATCCTGATGAATAATAACCATAATAATTTAGACACTAGAACAAACACTCTTGACCTAGTCTATTCAAGTATTCATCTAGTAGGTACTACTAAAATTCACTCTTTTTATTATTTACTGATGATATTTAAAGCGATATTACTTTAGGCAAAACTGCGATATTTCGTCTGTACATAGCGATTGTAACTTCGAAGGAAATTTTGCGCTTAGTTTTGGCGCCCAAATCAATGGATTATAAAATTAGTGGCATATATCAACTATTATCATTTACTTTTCCAGATATAGTTGCCATAATGATAAATGAAATCGAATCCATTTTTTTATGATAATGCAGTCACGAATAATCACTTACATAACTTCTGTCACAGCTAATATAATTTCATTTCTGTTAAAATAAGCGCGAAATGTCCTCGCTTATGTCGACTCGTCGCCTAATCACTTAATCTGGTAAGCATCTACACTATCACTATCCCGTGTCTATTCTACCAAGTTAGAGGAATCTATTTTAAATCCGAAGACGAAATACCGAAGTCTTTTAATGGCACCTTGTATCCCTGACAGGAATGTCATTGGCAGTGATTAGACGCTAAACGATATCCACGATCGACCTCTTTCGCGTGCCGGAACCACTTTGAGCATAATTCTGACTTTCCGTTGTACTTATATCACGCCACGTGTCATTGGGTACACTGTATGTATGCTTAGAAGCTACATTAGCACTGTCACTCGCGTTCGTCCGATATATAAATGGTGGTGGATAGGCGAATATGGTGTTTGGGAACCCTTGGCAGGGCTGGGTGGCCATCTGCTAGCAACGCTGGTTTATATAGTCGTTGTAGGTCGCGGAGACCTCCTCGGACTGATATCTCGTGAGTTTGATACTCCGTCTCATATCAGCGGTGATCGCCGCCTTGTAACCCCCCTTTCTGAGGAGGGAATCGATCGTTTGGATTTGGTCCCAACCTGAAATATTAGGTAAAGTATATGTAAATATTTTACAATTTTCTTAGCCTGGAATTCGTAATAACGTCATTGAATTTAACAATAAATTACAATGAAGTTGGAATGCTGTAATCATTTTTTAGGAAATTGTAAAAAGTAGATAAGAAGAGGTAAATATACACGGAATAATAAACTCTTTTACATCCTCCACATAGTAAAGAGACACGCACACACGCACACACGCACGCAGGCACGCACGCAAGCACGCACGTATGATATAAGTTTGTTGTACAAATCTGTAAGTATATTATGTAATAGTTATCTTAGCTCCTAAACCAGTGTACCGATTTTGATCAGTTTTCGATAAAAAAGCGGACACATAAGAATGACAATTTTTATTGTTATATTATTTTCGTTTCAGGACTATCGATAAAATGTTCTACATTTATATTTTTTCCATTGAAGTATCTAGTTTAACCTACATGTTTAATGTCAGCCACATGTAAGGGCTTTTATCGCAAGTGCTTCAAACACGAGATGCGTTGGCAAATCATCAAGGTTATGAACTATTTGTTTCTATGTTACCATTTATAGTACAGATACATCTATAAACTACAAGGTAAACCCAAATAAGACTTAATGGGATTCAGTTATTTAAATAACAAGAGATTAAATGCAAATTAGTTTTAAATTAATTTAATTACTCTGTTTAATTGTTTATCTGAGTATCTATTCATTGGATTTTTCTAAATTAAATTCTAAGTTAACTATAATTGAATTAGTATAAAACATAACCTTATTTTAAATAATTTAACATTAAATAATTTATTTTGCAAACAGGTATAAATATATAATTGAAGTTTGAAGTGCTTAAATTTATCAGATACCGTATAATTTCTAGTGTAGAACAATATCATTGAACATCATATTGCAGCAACATCTATGGAGTCATCCACAGTCACCGCTGCTTCCTAATTACATAAAAATATTGCCTTTAATTTATACAGTAAGTATAATTTAAAATTAAGATTATTTAATTAGATTATTTAAAAGTAAAATTTTGATGAGATTTGATTAATTATTTTATAGTATGTTAAATGTATAAAAAAGATTATGCCATTGTTATACCTCTGTAATTTGAAGGCAAGGAAAGATGCATAGAAATCTAAATAACAAGACACATAGAAGTGCTATAATGTCATAATTCGTATGAAAACCGCTGTCGCCAAAATCAACACATTCAAACCGAAAGCTAAACAGTACACACAAGTAAACTATGCCTTTTATTGGACAGCTTGATTTAAGTGAAAACTAACTTATCTATTAAATTAAGCTTTTGAATATGTATCCTAACGCACGAATTTACGGTTTATTTTAGAATAACATCCCTAAGTATATGAGACTTTTTGCTCCAATACGAACAAATGTGATAATAAGAATGGTCGACTGTGTCATTCATTGTTATTTCGATTACTATGGTGACACTCGTAATACTTGTAAATATTCTATAATTTTAAGGAAAAACGGCATTATTTCTAAAAAAAAATATTTTCCGATGAAATATTATTCCTTTATAAGTATAATTACAACTTGTGGAAGAATTTCCGCAATGGGAATTGCTGAAACACACCATGTATACACTCATACGTCTCCAGAGCAACTGAACAGTGACGAATGCACTGGTGATGTGCAAATCACCTGAGTGGCGTCAAGGTCACGCACGCTTACGACTTCTAGTGTCTTGTTATTTAGATTTCTATGGAAAGATGTTATGGTTTTGAGACTTTGGCTTATTTTGACGAGAGTTAGCCATGTAGGTTGAATTTAATAGTGTTTACTGTCTGAACACAAATCACATTATATGAAAAAATAAATAAAAATACACAAAAGTTTGAAATGACTTTTTAAGCCTGACATGATAAGCTATGTTAATTACACTAAAAAGTGTTTATTGTTGATCAACAACTGACGTTATAACGCAAAGAAGTTTAAAAAGTACCCTCAAAATTTTAAACGAATTTATACTATACAATAAATGATATTACTAGATACAACTAAAGTTAAAGAAGAAGATATAACCTTGTTCAGTAGCGACTTGAGGTAAGTAGGTTGCAGTGCGTTTCGAGCCTCGCTCGCTGATAAACTCTATACGAATCCCATGTTTGCCCAGCTTCCAGTCTAGATAATGTTCAGCCTCTTCGAAGTGCTGCAGGATGGAAACAGAGACCGTCAGCCGAGGCACTTCCTCGCGCGTGATCGGAGAGAAACGGGAATCCTTTAAGGCACTCGTTATTGCGTACTCTCGGAGCCCTTTAAAATAATGGAGATTGATTTTTATCTATAGTGAACGTTTTTAAATTTATCAGATGGATGAGTAACTTTTTTGCGTTAATAAATCGGGTTAAGTTGACATGATTACAAGATGGAGTTAGTGTTTTGTTGATTTTATTTTAGTCAGTGATGTTTTTTAATAAAATAATGAAATTAATATATTTTTAATACTTTGAAATTATAACTGCACTATTCATATACACCCATTAGGAAAATAGACCAGTAAATTAAATTTTAATTAAATAATAATAAGTTTATTATTTAATTAAAATTTAACTTTAATAGCCAAGAGTCTATTTATCAGTAAAAGTTAAAACATATAACTTGTGTGTTATTACTCATTATTGTATTATGGAATATAAAATCACTATAAGATAGATCATATACACAAAAGTAATATAAAAAGACAATGTTATTCACACAAAACAGTTTGTATCATTATTTCTTGTTATTTTACTGTCATTTTATCCTACTCTACTGGGTATATATATTTTGTCAATGCAGGTTATCCATACTAATATTATAAATGCGAAAGTAACTCTGTCTGTCTGTCTGTTACTCAATCACGCCTAAACTACTGAACCAATTTGCATGAAATTTGATATGGAGATATTTTGATACTTGAGAAAGGACATAGGCTCCCTTTTATTGCGAAATATGTACTTCTAATTGTTGCTTCTAATTACTGATATTTTATAACTTGGCTAACAGAAATGCTTTTAACAATAAAATTACTCTGAAAGAAGATTGGCTCAGAGCAACAGTTATATTAACAAAATTGCTTTCTTGGAAAAATTTAATAGTTTAACCATAAATTTATTAAGGTTTATATTCTTACTATAAATTTTAACTATTAATATAATAATAGACACATACAAAATTGTAATACATTATATTATGTTTAATTTGTCAACTGCACAAAAATACATATTATATTATGATGGCCAATTTGAATTTTAGTGTTAGATTGATAAAACATTAATTATTTATATTTTATATGATACATACACAGTATGTTTACATGATACATATATAGGAACAATATTTCTTTGATGAACGATGAATTAGACTGAACTAGATTATTAGGGGTTTTTTATACCTGAATGTAAGTGCATAGCATTGAAAGTTCCTATGCAACCTCTAAGACGATGCTCTTTACCAATCTTCCATGTCACAAAAAGGGGACTGAAAACAAAATAATAATACACATCAAGATAAATACATTTTTCTATACATAAAAAAGGATGATAGGGTGATGGTGGTGGAAATATACTGTCACTTAATATCCAATATAATTTAAACTACATACTTGTAATAATAATAATAGAAAATAGAAATATGTATATAGGAATTCATTACAAAATGTGTATAATTAAAATTTAAGTTTTATTTTAAAATGTTTATTATAGTTTATTCTTATATAATAAATATAATGAAATAATAAACATGTAATTTTAAAACTTTTGTTATTGTTTTTAATTTTGAGAAAAAGGTTTGAACCACCAGTATAACTTACTATTAATGTAAAACAATCTATTTTAAATAAAATGGTTACTCATTTGAAACAGTAACTGGATGTTTATAGCGAAAGCTGTATATCTTTAACAAAGAGCATCACATTATGCATACTTATATGAGAGCAGGTCAACCACCTTCGAAGACAAAAGATGACCAGATACAGACTTAACACTGAAGAACCATAGTTATAGTTAAGGATAACTTTGAATTAAACACTTACTATGCTTCATTTGTAAAGTTTGGCGTTTGTGGAGGGTCCATACTGTGCAGCTGACAATACAAAACATCGAAACAAAAGTAACACATATCAGGAATTGCTACAGATTCTTTGTAACCATTCAATGGTCGATCAACATGATTGCTATAAGAATTATTAAGTTTTTGTTTCTTAGTTCCACACCATACTGAAGACATGTTGGGAGGTATTAAATTAAATGATAAAATTATGAAATAAGCAGCCACTCAATTTCACAGAGTAAACGAAATCAACACACACACGCTCTTCAATAGGGCTTCCTGTTATCGTGACAGGCCGCGTGCTGTGTTGCTATTTGATAAACTGAATTTAAAAAAAGTTGCCTTAAATATAATATCAGTACATTAAAACTTTTTCTTTGTTTATTCCAATCTTCTAAACAATATTTAACGACAATTTTTAAAATCATTGACTGTTATTAATTAGCAAACAATACCGAAACGTAGATCATCTAATAAATTCCTTTTTCCCTGTTCAATTAACCACAATGCAAGTGGTATAGATTGTCTAATCTAAAAATGAACGCCCCTCCACTAAACTTAATTGTTTCAATGTGTGAGGACAAATAATTATTGAACCACTTTATATGTGTGCGCGCGTCGATTCTACTGCAAACTTTGACACTCGCGCACTGATTTGTCAACTAATCGGGCGATCAGGTGCCTAGCATTGTATGGCGGGGAGTGACACGTCCGTTCTGTCGTGCATCGCGTCATTTATGCACTAGTTGGCCAACTGGTCCTGTCGTTCGGGCATGGACGGGACTGGAGGACTGAACGACCAATGAGGCAGACCAATTTGTGTGTATTGCGTCTATACACGTACTTTGAATGTGAGCGTAAACACAGTGGAGGGGCGTTCATTTTTAGATTAGACAATCTTTATTAGTCTATGCTTATTAAGCTGTACTTTGTTGTCAGGAATTTTAAAAAAATAATAATATTGTCTATGTTGCGATGGCTGTCATCAAGTTTTATTTTATTATTTTGGAAAAGAATAGAAGCTTTCAGTGATGGAAGAATAATGATATTTTCGTGAATCATGTACATGTTTTATATTACTCCATTAGTTTTAAGAGAAAAAAATATATACCGGTAGTGAATATCAATATGCGATGATAAGTAAAAAGGTACAATAAGTGACGACGATGGCGTCTGATGGAGAAATTTCATGTACGAATGATCCTAATTTCGCTGTTATCTACTCGTTTTTAAAAGTTTTCGGAAAACTGTATAGTTTACAAGTACCTACGATATCAAAATTACAAGAGCTGATAGAGAATACGCAGGAAGGTAAGGTAACATCGTCCGTTCGTGATGAAAAGTATAAACAAACTTATCAAACATGATGGGAGTGTTTTATTCTTTTAGTGTTGGAGCCATTAAAGGAGTTGCATTTGAGATTGTTACGTCGAGCACTGAAAACTGTTCAGAGTAACAGATGGGAGAAGGGCTTAATCAAGTTCTGCCACCAGCAAGCCCACCACCAAGAGGCTTGGGAAATCGAAAGGTTTTCTTACAAGAAAGCTAGTACTCAAGTTAAATTGAAAGTATTGAAAGTGAGTGAAACGTTTTATTACTTTATGCTAAGTGTTGTAAATACATAGTTAACCAAGTAAATAAATCAGTGAAGGTATTTATTATTAATATTAATTCCTGTTATGGAGTATCATTAAACTTTCTTGAGCCAATTTTATACGAGAAACCTTATTATGATTGGATTGTGTTTTCCAGTTATTTTCAAGAATGTGATAATTTATTAGACAAGTGATTAAATATTAATATCTAAACCCCATTTACGCTGTTTTTCTGAAATTTCATTAAATTTTATGAACATAAATTATAATTACATGTTTTATGACTTTTATATACAGTGGTGGACGTTTAATTAGAAACACGTAACAGGATGAAGTAGTCATCAAATTTATTTACTTTTGTGTATTAACGTATTAGTGATTAAGCATTATTTCATATGTAATAGAACACCCGTTAATCTAGTTTTATAATAAATTGCTTATTTTTAATCAAACGTTAGCTTAAATTAATAAAATTAAACAACTTTAAGTGAAACCTGATTTCCAAGCATTTTCAGTCTGGACAACAAATTAGAAACAGCATGCTTCGAGTGTTCCAAAGTCAAAACCTGTTGAAATGCCGACAATATTTTTTTCTTCTACAAATATTTAGACCGTTTTTTAAACATTCCGTATAAAAGTTTCTGAAAATTAATTTGCTTTGCAGTATAAATGGGTAAAAGTAACAATTGTGACCCATCAACAAGAAAAATAATTTTAAGTTTACATTTTGACAAAAACTGGAGTTACAGGAAAGCATAAAATCACTTAGAGTGTTTGATAAAAAGATATTCAATGCTACAGTTTATTTAAAAGAGCATGGTACTTCTGATTAAGTGCCTAAAAAAGCTCGACCATGAAAAACCACTGCTCGCGAGCATAAGCAAATAATTATTTTCTCAAAGATGGATCCATTTAAAGGTTCCAATTCTATTAGAAAATATGTTTTTGCAAACGTGTTAAAATTTCATACAATCTAAGGCACAACGTTGTAAAGCCGTTGTTGTCTATAAAGATTATAGCAGTCTAAAAACAACCCCATACATGCCCATACTATAATGTTTCCTCCGCCATGCTTAACTGTTTATTTATTATCTAAGGCCTGGTTAACTTAACGACGCGTGTATCCTTTGCCATCAAAATTGATTAAATTAATTTTAGTTTCATCCCAAAATAAAACTTTTTCACTGGCGTACTGTCCACTAGCATTATTTCTAAGTAAATGAAACACGTTGTTCCCTTCCTTGTAAGAAGCTGTACTTTCCTGGCGTCTCTCCAAAAAATTTTGCCTCAAATTACCGCCTGCGAACCGATCTCATCGACACATTGCGAGGTTCATCTTCGGAAAAAACTAATTTTATAATAGAATTTGAACTTTTAAATGGATCCATCTTTGCCAAAAGAATCATTTGCCTATCCTCGCGTGCAGTGATTTTTCATGATAGAGCTTTTCTAGGCACTTTTTCGGAAGTACCATGCTCTTTTAAATAAACCTTAGCATTGAATATATTTTTATCGAACACTCTAAATGATTTGCAATTTTCCTGTAACTCTAGTTTTTGTCAAAATGTAAACTTAAAATTATTTTTCTTGTTGATTGGTCACAAATCATACTTTTAACCATTTATACTGTAAAGCAAATTAATTTTCAGAAACTTTTAGATAGAATGTTTAAAAAACGGTGAAAATATTTGTAGAAGAAAGAATATTGGCGGCATTTCAACAGGTTTTGACTTTGGATCACGCGAAGCATGTTGTTTCTAATTTGTTGTCCAGACTGAAAATACTCGGAAATCAGGTTTCACTTAAAGTTGTTTAATTTTATTAATTTAAGCTAATGTTTGATTAAAATTAAGCATTGTCTTATAAAACTAGATAAACGGGTGTTCTATTACATACGAAATAATACTTAATCTTTAATACGTTAATACGTAAATGTTAAATGAATTTGATGACTACTTCATCGTGTTACGAGTTTCTAATTAAACGTCCACCACTGTATATCAGTGCTTTCCTATAATAATATAAAAAAAATCCTGTTTCAAAAATTTGCAGATTCTTCTAGAATATCAGTTTACATGTCACCCAAAGTTTAAGAATGCGGTAAACAATATCTCTTGTAAGGATCTGAGGTTGGATCCAATAGGCAGAGATAAGAATGGGTGTGTGTACTGGTTTCAAGTAGACCATGAGGCTAACTTGTGCCTGTATAAGGAAGACCAAGATGAAGAGACGTGGCAATTGATAGCGAGGTATTGTACAATGGTGTGATTAATGTTTTTTAATCTACTATATAAAAAAGAAGTCGGGTTTTCCTTCCTGACGCTATAATGCCAGAACGCACGAACCAATTTCCACAGTTTTGCATTCGTTGGAAAGGTCTCGGGCTCCATGAGGTTTATAGCAAAGAAAATTCGGGAAAAATTTCAACAGAAAAGCGGGAAAAAATGAAATGTGGGGGCAAAACAGAGTTTGCCGGGTTTGCTAGTATGATTCTGAATAAGAAGTGCAATATTTGAGATTAAGGGTCGCCACAAACAGGCAACCAACCACCGCCAGCGACATTCACTTGACACGTTTTTTCCGAAGTGTCCACGCTTCCTAAGTGTGTTTTTTTCACTCTGTCTATGGCATTTTAACTCCTAAATGTTATGATTTGGTTCCAGTGTTAAAAAAATCAAGAGAATTGTTTTTGTAGATGATTTTTCAGCCACATTTGATTATATTTTGCTTTTTTGCACTAGAAACAGGATCAGAAATATTCCAGATAAGAAATCTAAATAGATATGTGTTAATTTTTAGTGGCATTTTCTATACCACTCCTTAAATGATGAATCATGATGACAAACTCATGAGGAATGTGCTTGAATTACTAAATTTTAAATTTCTTTGTATAGATAAGATGATGAAACACTTATTATACAATAACTAGCGGTCCGCCCCGGCTTCGCCCGTGGTACCTACATGTTTAAACTATCCTATCTCTAAAGTTGGATCGAACTACACATGGTGTGCGAATTTTATTATAATCGGTTAAGTGGTTTAGAAGTTCATTGAGGACAAACATTGTGACACGAGATTTATATATATTAAGATTTTTTTTAGTATTTTACTATTTGTAGTTTACATTTAGTTATAAGTGATATGATATGATTCTACAGGAATAGAGAGGAACTAGTAAAGGTCATTGCACAATTGAAGAGTGGTGAAGAGATATCACCATCTGTTGCGCATTTGAACAATGTAAATAGTGAAGATTCTAGTGGGAATGAAGTGCAGCAGAAAAATGAGGTGAGATGTTCAATTTGTTGTTGATTAATTCAGTGGTGTTTGGTCTAATAACTGAACTGTAGTACATCAAAACATGTTCAAACCTTGTTATTAATGGATATGATGACGAAGATGTTTTCATAATTAAGTAGTTTGTTTTATGCACCTCTAAAGGTCTAATAACAGTGTGTCCATAAATCTTAATCTTTGGGTTGGGTATAGGTGTTATTAGATATTTCCGTTTGTGTCATATTACATAATTATTGTATTTTTTTCAGGTAATAAAAAGTGAAAAAGATGAAGAAGAAAATGAAGAGGAATTTTTGAGCCCAGAGTCGGAATCGGAACACGAAAGTGATAATCAAAATGAAAAACAAAAGGAACCTGCAAAAGATGCAGTGGAAGCAGAAAATAGCACAGAAGATTTAAATAAAGATACTAAGGATAGTTGTGTAAATACTATAAATAGTGAGGTTAAAGATATAGAATCTAAGGAAATGGAAAAAGACGTAGAAACTAGTGAAAGTAAACCTGAATGTAATGAAACAGTAGAAGAATTAAATGAAACAAATTCAGATGAAATTCCTGAAGCCAAATTACCTTCATCAATTGCTGGTAGTGAGGAACAAAAAGAAGAAAAAGAGCCAGATAAAGAAGATCAGTCACTAGAAAAAGAAGACGAATTATTGGAAAATGAAGAAAAACCGTCAGAACAAGAAGATCAACCACTAGAAAAAGAAAGTCCACAAGATGACACAGTTAGTGAAGCTATTGAAGAGCCTGTGATGATTGTAACTGGCGAAGGTTCTGGTGCGGACTGTGAAAGCTCTTATTTTTTCGGTGAAGAAATCAGTGAGCCAGTTATGTTTATATGTGGTGACGGTTGGGGCTACGAAAACGACACGGGTAATCCTGAGGTTGAGGAACAACCTCAAGACGAAGAGAAAGAAAAATCCGATGAAGAAAATCCACCTGAAGAGTGCAATGGTGAACACAATGATGTGTCAGATTCTAGTAAGAATAAAAAAGGTGTTAAATTAAAATCTGTAAATAAGAGAACACTGAAAAAGCAGTCAACAGACAATGCAGAAATTCCTAATTCGGATTCTAAAAAGCATTGTAAAAGGGAACCAGAAAATTCAAACGGTTCACAAATGGTTCAATCAGAATCAAATGCAGTAAATAATGATAGTGATAAAAGAGAAAGTAGTGTTAATGAAAATAGTGCTGTAGAAGATAGTGTAAATAATACTACTAAAAAGAAGGTCAAAGGGAAAGTGAAAAAGAAACATATCTTAAGGAAAGGTGTTAAGCAGAAGGAAAAAGTGAGTTCAGTGTCTGAAAGTGAGAATGTTCAGAACGGAAAAACCAGTATTATTGAGAAGAGAAAGAGCAGTCTTTCATCTGATCAAGATGAAGCTGAATATAACACTGATAATGAAAAGGATAAAAGCACAGAAGGTGAACTGAAAAGAGATGAGCCCTTGCCTTCGAAAAAAATACGCTTAGAACCCACACCAGATTTAGATAATGTATCACATTCCAAAGAAACTGATACTTTAGACAATAAAAACGATGTTAGTAATGATAATATTGAAAATAAAGATTTAAATGTAGATGAAAATTATGATTCAATATCACATAGGAAAAAAATTAAAGCTAGAAAAGGTAAATTGAAGTCTAAAAAGTTCCTTCAGAAAGTGAAAGATGATTCTAATAAGAGTAGTGATAAGGTTAATGATGTTAAGAAAAGGAGTAAGGCGTTAAAGAGGTCGCTATTGAACGCGACATTGAGTGATAAAAATAAATCCGAATCTCAGAGTGAAAGTGAGGAAGACGAACCTCTTTGTAGTGGGAAAAGATTAAAAATTAAACCTAAGAAAATAATAACCTCAACTAGGTAAAATTTTTATTTTATTTCAATTTTAAATTGATTTCATGCAATTGTATATTATATTGTTATTTATACATGCTTACAGGAAAAAAGTAGAAGCTAAGCTAATGGCAAAAAGTTCTAGTGAATCGGAGGAGGAGTCTCTCTACAGTTTAGGTATTTTGAATAATTTGTTGTATGAAATTAAAATTAATATCAAATTTATAATGGTTAGTGTATTCTATGACTAGCATAGACTATAATATAGATAAGTGCTTCCTTAAAACAAAATGTAGCTATTATTTTTCAAATAAGTTGGTTTTACACATGATAAAGCTCTTACCAGCTTTTTAATAAAATTGTAAATTACAACTATTTACTGTATAAACGAACTAGTCCGGGATACATCGCCCATTTTTGCAAGTGATTACTATCAAGCTAATTTTTCGTGAGTAGCTTTATTTTGATGAGATGCCCAATAATTTCATGTACAAAACTCTCGATTGTGGTAGCTACCAGAGGAAACAAGGATAAAATATTTTGATTTGATGGTTCTCAAATATTAATTACTAACTGAATGTTTTTTTTTGTGCAATCTCAAGATAAATATCTAAATTATTCGAAAAAATATTTGTCCTACAAAATCTATGGTTTGATCAAAGAGTCCCCCTTTCCAATGTGTATCGATAACGAAGTCATCATAAATGATTACTAACCAGCTGATTTTTTTATTTTCACTTATTTAATACTTATATAATTCAACAGACATATTGTCCTACAAATTGCGTAATAAATATTTGAGAACCGTCAAATCAAAAATTTTTATCCTTGTTACCTCTGTAAGCTACCACAATCGAGAGTTTCGTACATGAAATTATTGGGCATCTCATCAAAATAAAGCTACTCACGAAAAATTAGCTTGATAGTAATCACTTGCAAAAATGGGCGATGTATCCCGGACTAAACGGAATGAGTTTTTTTTAAATGAGGTTGCAGTATAATTTTTATAAACCAGTCATAAAAAATAAATTGTATATTATAAAATTAACAAAATATTTCTTAGCTGGTAAGAAAACAGCGAAGAAACTGAAAAAGAAAGTACGCAATGACAAGCAGAAGCCGAAATCTGACAAAGTGGACGATGAGCTCACACCGGTGAGGCAATCGAGGAGGATCGCACAGATGAAGATCAAGGAGGAGGCAGATCGGAGGCATTTGGAAGAGGTGGCCTTGAGGGAACTCAAAATGATACATAAGAAAAAGGTGGGATTGTTTTTAAGATAGAAGAATTCATTTGTTTTATTTCTATGATATATCGGGTGTTGTCTGTCTGATATATTTTTCATGTACTTACTTCATATTTGTAAAGAGTGTTGTCATGGACATATCAATATTATAAATAACTACAATCAGAAATCATCAAAAGTGTCGCAGCGGCGTTGTTTACGTAATAATTCAGTTATACAGATAACATAAAAAGATTCATTCGAATTAGCATGTTATGTCGTGGCAGTAATGTTTAAATTGTATTGACGTAGTTTTGCTTTGGTTATTTTTTTGCCCCGTTTGCACGGCTAGTCGTTTATTGTTCGTCAATGAAAATTGTTTTTAATTTAAATTTAATATTAATTATATTAAATTTTAAATTTAAATTTAAAATTTAATATAAAATTGTACCCCATATTACAGAACAAAGACGACGAAGAAGAATGGCGCGCCAGTGGGAGCAGTTCGGACGAGTCTCGAGTCAAGCGTCGCCCGCGCAAGTGGCGCCGCTCGGAGTCCACGCAGCCCGAGAACGAGTCGGACTCGGAGCCGCTGTTCGAGCACGAGGAGCCCGACCGTGAGTGTGTAGGGGCTGTAAGGATAGGGAATTAGTAGTGGCATGGCAGTACCATATTCTGAACCTATTTTTAAGTAAAGAAAATTATCTGTAAACAGATGCTTCGCCCGCGTTTTCAAAGAAAACCTTGCAGGGACTTCCAGGATAAAAAGTAGCCTTTGTCTTATTCTGGGTCTTCAGCTTCATTGTAATCGGTTCAGTAGTATTTGCGTGAAAGAGTAACAAACATCCATCCTCAAAAACTTTCGCATTTATTAGTAGGATTATGTATTTGCTTTTATAATTGATTTGATAAATTCATAAATTAATGTTTTCTTTTCAGTGGAATTTAACAAGTCTGATCATGAATTCTCACCTGAATCTGATCTGGAAACAGATGGCACGGATGAACCTGTTCGACAAGCCAGGACCTTGGAAGAAGGTAATAATAAATCCAGTGTATTTTTTTCATAGAAAATGTGAGTGCTGATTGTTTAAATGTCTGTAAAAAAATGTATAAGATCTATGGGCAAGAATGAAGCCTGCCTCCTTACCTAAATTGCTGGTAGATGGTGATTTGGTAATAAATATGGTGTCACAAGGTGTATTATTAGAATAGCCTTCCTTTATAGCAAATCTATTTTAATATCATTGTGCATGTCATTGTTATCGGTCTAAAAAGTGTATGATTGTAACCTGAATATAAGGAGCGTTATTGTTACCTGAAGATTAGGTATATCGTTAATATATCCGGGCTTAAAGGTGTATTATCGCTACTCCTACCTAGCGATGGAATGTATTTTGCTAATAAGGATATTCTTATGGAGACTTTCCTGTGTAACATCCGCTGTAGTATCGCGGTGCGCAGGCGCATCGGAGGGGTTCTGCGTGCGGTGCGGCAGCGGCGAGCAGCCGCAGTGGATCCTGCTGTGCGACGCGTGCGACGGCCCCTACCACGCGAGCTGCTTGACGCCGCTGCTGCTGCGCGTGCCCAGCGGCCGCTGGTACTGCCCGCCCTGCGAACACGTGAGTATAACCCGCAGTGGATCCTGCTGTGCGACGCGTGCGACGGCCCCTACCACGCGAGCTGCTTGACGCCGCTGCTGCTGCGCGTGCCCAGCGGCCGCTGGTACTGCCCGCCCTGCGAACACGTGAGTATAACCCGCAGTGGATCCTGCTGTGCGACGCGTGCGACGGCCCCTACCACGCGAGCTGCTTGACGCCGCTGCTGCTGCGCGTGCCCAGCGGCCGCTGGTACTGCCCGCCCTGCGAACACGTGAGTATAACCCGCAGTGGATCCTGCTGTGCGACGCGTGCGACGGCCCCTACCACGCGAGCTGCTTGACGCCGCTGCTGCTGCGCGTGCCCAGCGGCCGCTGGTACTGCCCGCCCTGCGAACACGTGAGTGTAACCCGACTTTTGGACGTGACAACGTCTTATAATTCGATAGAGCCGGCTGCACGCACGAAAAAACATGACTCATGCGACGTTACCTCGCTCTGAGGCGTGACATGTAAGACTTGAAGTGTAAGCGAGAGCGCGGAAAAAGCGACAAAGAAGCACAATCGGACGTTGTCACGTTCAACTATCGTCAGTAAACTTTACAGACAACCAATTTTTTTTTTGAAGTGAAAGCTTCTTTAGCGGCGTTGAGCACTTTTTCTGTAATGGGTATAAAATCTTAAACTCGCGTCAGGACACGTGACCTAATCGAAAAAGCGTAAGACGGATACCATTCCAAAATATCAAACATGCTCCACGTTAATAATCAAGTTTTTACTTCTGCCGGCACTCCCGAAGTGCAACCCGTCTTTTTTTTCATAAAAAAGATGTAAGTAGTGAAAAATTTTTGCATTCGGTTACGGGACAATAAATTATATGAAACAACTATGAGGTGGGAGGAGTAGGGAAGGAACGTGAAATATCAATATAAATATAAAACATAATAAATTATCTTACATAAAGTATGTACATTCGACTTCGTAAGGATTATTAAAAATTGATCCTAATGTTATCACTTGAATTTTATTTTACATTTTAAAGAATTAAATGTTTAATTCTGTTTATTTCACTTCTAGAATCGACTGATAGCATCACTGGAAAAGGAATTAGTGCAATATGACGAACTTTTGGCCACCGTGGAGGCAGAAAGAGAAAGAAAGCTTCTAGAAGAGCCGGAGAAGAAAGAAGACGAAGATAAGATTGTCCCAGAAGAGAAGAAAGAACAATCGGAGGAGAAATCTGATGACGATTCTGGTAAGTGTATTATAGTGTGTGTGGCTTTTAAAATTAGTATCATATTGTAAGAAGTTGAGTTAGCAGATTAAAATGACTTGTTAGGTTAACATGAATTCTATAACCGTATTTTTTTTATAATGGGATGTTTATATAAAATGGCAGAACATTTAATAAAAGGATAATGTTAAAATATGAAATCGTGAATGAAATGATTTGTATTTAAATAATTTTGAAAAAGACGCTTTACTTTTCTTAATCGTTCTACGTCGGCCGTGCGTAAACTACGCGTAAATGTACATTTTACGCCAGTAGAAAGTGACAAAACTAATTTGTTTGTGAAATCATTTCCCAATAACAACTTCGCTAAGTAAACAATAGCTTGACGTACTGTATACATTACAACGAAAATTAATAACTCTTTTATTTCTTCTAGATGGCAGCAGCAGCTGGTCATCTTCCTCTGGTGCAGTATATCGTTTACGTGCACGCCGACAGCTTCCCGTCTCGTACCGAGCGCAAGAATACGATCGCCTCATATCCTCTGCTATTAAGGTAATTGTGAGCTTTATTGTGTAGGTGATAAAGTTTATTATTGTGTGTATGTGAAGGATTTTAGTTTGTGTCGGAGCTCGAATTATACCATGTTTTCTGAGCACATGCCACAAGCTGCCCGTCTCGTACCTAGCGCAAGAATATGATCGTCTCATATCCTCTGCTATTGAGGTAATTGTGAACTTTATTGTGTAGGTGAGAAAGTTTATTATTGCTTGAATGTGAATAAGGTGACGTGTGCGCTGATTGTATGTGAACTCGGTCGGTACTCCGTGGTGATGTAGGTATTGTAGGCATTATTGTGTATGTGGGAAGGAGGATTTTAGTTTGTATGGGGGCTCGAATTATACGATGTTTTCTGAGCACGTGTCTCGTACCTAGCGCAAGAATATGATCGTCTCATATCTTCTGCTATTAAGGTAAGCAATTATGAGCTTCATGGTGTATGTAGTAAGAGTGATTATTGTTTTTACCGAAAATGTGGGGGTTAAAAGAATTTTGCTTCTAATGAATGTGATTAAGGTGACGTGGGCTTTATTGTGTAGGTGAGAACGGTAATTTTCTTATATCAACTATTTCTGTACACGATTAAGAACACATTTTTGTATACAGTAGTCTAAATCTTCAAATAAATTCTCTCATTTCAATAAAACTTTTATATTAATCATTTAATAGGAAATGTCTGAAAAGAGCTAATGTTGATGTTGAGCTACATTAGAAAGGGAAATTAGGGCACTGGTTCTGGTTCTCAAATCGCCAAATTATTCTGTCCAAATATCTGCTCATAGTCCGTTGACTGATCGCAGATGTCAATAATAATATGTAATCATTTTATAGGAGGAGTATGTTGAGCCAACTACGAGCGCAGGCAATCAGGGTCGAGGGAAAGATATCTCCACTATCATTGAGGCAGCTGAAGAGGAAAAACTCAAGGCAGAGAGAGAAGCTATTGAACAGGTGTGTGTGAAAACATAATAACATTATTTATATATCCGATTACTAAATTTTAACCCTCCACCTGTTGATTTAATTAATTAACGAGTGCTCGGCACACACGCTCTTTTTTTCTTATGAATACAGGTCTCAATTTGAACCACTTTTCAAAGAATCTAAAACTTGTGGAAATAAGGTTAATGTGGTATCAATAATATAATTTATTTCTCTCTGTTATTGTATTTTTGTTTTGAATAATGAAATTTGACGCAATGAGCTAAATGTCATGAAAAAAATTAAGGTTACACTACATTGATCACTATAACAGGACATTGGCAAAATTGTGGCAGCGCAATACTGTCATAAATTAAAATATTGAATTGAATTGAAAGTTAAGGTAAGGTAATTAATTCACTTTAAAATTGATGTTTTTATAGGGCAAGCCAGTGGAATTGAAGAAAGCGAAACGCAAGCAACGCCGCAAGGCGCGCAAGCTCAATTCGCTTGAAGTCCCCTCTGAGGATGATGATGAAACCGATGAAGATTTTAAGGATACTGGGTAAATATTTATACAAAGAAAATACATATGGGTAAAGTCAAACAAGCTACATTTGTGTTTGTGAATCATATTTCCATTTAGAAGTTTGGTTTCAGATGGAGAAGATAATTTTTTATTGTTTTAGAAAGGTTTACATTAATCAATCCTAAAACAAACTTTGGTAATGCTGGAACAAACTAGCGCTTTCACTCTCCCATTTTGTTTATATTTTGTCGTCATACCAATTTTCAACCAACGATTTTACTACAATAATAAAATTATATTCTCTTCTAGAATGGACTCATCCTCCTCCGATGTATCGTCAAGCGGGGATCGAGACAGCTCCTCGTCGGGCGGTTCGTCGGTTGTGCGCTCGCGCAGACCGCACCGACCGCACAGACCTGAACACCGCGGTGAGCACACTTACACTTACATGTACACTTACACTTACATGTACACTTACACTTACATGTACACTTTCACTTACATGTACACTTACACTTCTAGTGCCACCTACGTGTACACTTACACTTCTAGTGCCACCTACGTGTACACTTACACTTCTAGTGCCACCTACGTGTACACTTTAACTTGTAGTGGCACTTACGTGTACACTTAAACTTGTAGTGGCACCTACATGTACACTTACACTTCTAGTGCCACCTACGTGTACACTTAAACTTGTAGGTGCATTTACACTTATGCTTGCACTTACACTTACGCTTGCACTTTCACTTGCATCTACATGTACACTTCTACCTACACGTACATTTGAACCTGGACATGTACACTTGCACCTACATGTACATCAAAACCTACACACTTGCACTTAACTATTCAAATCATATTATGTTTCTTTCATAAGTGACATTGCACATTCATATTCAAGTAATTTCTTTGATTCTTCCATACAAACATACATACATGTTACTTCCACTAAATCGAACTCACTATCAAATGTAATATTGTTTTACAGATCGGAAAAAAATGGTCGAATCATCGCCAGAAGTAAAGAAGAAAAAGAAAGGAGTCTTCGAGGATAGCTCGAGCGAATCCGCCGGCGCTAAGGAGTGGTCGAACAAGTAACGTATTTTTATTTATTCGATGTGTAAATGTATTCAATTGCTATTTGAGTAAATTTTGTGAGTGAGTGATAGGAACGATATTTTTGTAGCGTTAAGTTTTAAAAGATACTTATTTAATGTTAATTTTCTCGATTTTTTATAAGAAAATAGCGTAATAGGTAATATATAGTTAATTTAAGGCAACCCAGGAGAATTGTTAAAGTTTTGGTAAAAACATTAAAAATCATGTATCAATTAGAGATGCACCGAATATTCGGTTCCTATCCGGTATCCGGCTTATCCGGCCCTTATTTACTATCCGGCCGGATACCGGATGGCAATGTACTATCAGGCCGGATACCGGATAGTAAACTTGGTAGATTTTATAAATAGAATCTAAATAAAGACACAGTTGTAATTGAAGCTTTTTATTATTTTTTACGAATTTTTTTTAACGAAATTGTTTCGTGCTGACTGACACGATAAAAGTGTCTCTACCAAGAACTGTGACCGCATGAACGTTCACTACGAAACAAGTCAAAACCTGCAGGGCACGACACGCACTTAAGAAACCCAAAATGTCGGCGGCCGGATACCGAACATTCGGCTGGTGGTCAGGCCGAACATCCGGTATCCGGTATCTGGACAAACAACTATTCGTTGCATCTCTAGTATCAATAATTATTTGCGTACTAGATTTCTGCCCGCGGCTTCGCCCGCGTTTTCAAAGGAAAACCCGCATAGTTCCCGTTCCCGTGGGATTTCCGGGATAAAACCTATCCTAGGTGTTAATCCAAGTTACCCTCTATATGTGTGCTAAATTTCATTGTAATCGGTTCAGTAGTTTTTACGTGAAAACATCCATACATCCATACTTACAAACTTTCGCCTTTATAATAGTATTAAGATTTATTTTGTCCAGATCCAAAGAGCACAAGCCCCCCAAGCGTCACCGCGGCAAGCGTCGCGCCCGCAGCAAGCTGGCGGGGGGCGAGGGGAGGGAGGGGCGACGCGTCACCTACGGGGGGCTCAGCGACCCGCCCGGGGACTCGCCCCCGCACCGCACGCGGCAGAGGAAGATCGACTACACGGAGATGCCCAACACGGAGTCGGAGGGCGTGAGTGTGCCAGATAAATAAATAAAACAAATAGTTTATTTGGAAATTTGGATAAATACAAAACAATTTGGACAAGACTATCGCCTCAATTAAGAATATACCTGGGCTAGAGACAAAAAAATAAAATTTGCTGACGTAGTCAAGTTGGTTTCAAAAGCAATGAAAATCTGTAGTTAGGCTCGCGTAGTTAGGAAGATTCCCGTCGTTAGTGAATTGGCTCGCGCGGCGAATTGCATAAAATAACCAACGAAAAATACCTACAAATTCAATTGTATAGCTTTAACCCATTGAGCCCCAAGTGGCCCGATCGATCCACGGGCCTGAACACAATAGATTTTCACGACACAATAGAGTGTCTGTGGTTCCGGGGCCTGAGTTATTACTGACTTCTTATGAAAATCGTTGAAGCATGGTACGTACATGCCAGCGGGTATACTTGAAAAGGAAAATGACTACACTTTTAGCGTCATATTATAGAAGAGAAAAGTCCATACTTACAGGTTTATCGGTCAATTAGGGAAAGCTGGCATGTTCACAGTACTCACACTTATGCAATTTCACTTACAGTATGTTCAAAAATAAATGCGACTCTAGTTTCATTTTAGACTTGAATTGTAAAATGGGTGCATTGTAGATATATATATGCAAATATAATTACTTATGAAAGCTCTCATAATTTACCTGTAAAATTATAATTTAAAAGTAAATCAATTGATGAAGTTAATTATTTATTCTAATAATAATCAATTGGATAAAAGTATTAATAATCATTCAATTATCAAATAATAATTAAATTCCTGACTTTGGTCGAGTAAAGATATCTAAGAAATATTATATTTGTAGTAAGTACGTAATACCTACCAATACGCGCTAACAAATATGTGTTACATGTTTATTGTATAATTTTCACACTATTGGTTTTAAACTCAAACTCAAACATTTATACAATTAGACTTCTTCTAGAAGCACTTTTGAATCGTCATAACAGTTTAACAGTTTTAATATTTACCACCAATTCAGAAAGCAGTATCTATAGAGAAGAAGAAGAATCTATTTAATCATAATCGTAATCTTCTACTTCACTGTAACTTTCATCGCTCGAAGAACTCGATGTTTCGTTGTCGGAATTTCTTAATGTTATTATAAATGAGTCAGTGTAATTATCTACTTTTGGTTCTAATTGAATATATTTTTCCTCATGTTCTCGCGTCTTTCTCCAAACGTCACTAAACATATCCAGACTAATAGCATTTGCTTCCTTTCTAAATAATTCTTCCACAGTTTTCAAGTTAAAGTTCACATTTTGTGATGCTACTTTGCCTTTAATTATGCCCCATAGTAACTCTATTGGGTTGAGTTCTGGATGGTATGGTGGAAGGCGCAATACACTATGTCCATGATCTTTGAGGATTGCATCAAGTAGGTAAAAATTGTGTATAGTTTGGCTTATTTTTTTTAATAATGTGATAACTCTGATTACTAATTAGTAATTTGATTTTTGAAAAAAAAAATGCCGATTTTAGTCAAAATTTATATTTTTCTAACAAGATCCTTATCATCCAAATTTCCACCTTGGTGAGTAAAATTGACATTTCTAATGAAAATGAACAAAAAATTAAACGATTTTATTAAATACTGTAAAATAGTCTATAATTCTTCCATTTACTGTATCACAAAATTCTTCATAGATTTTTAGATATTCGTACTACACCAATTACATCATCCTGTATTTATAAACAATTGCAAAATATGACACATACATAGGCCGGGAGATACTGACACAAAATTTCGGGTCATTTGTAACAGAATGGCGGTTCTACAGAGGTCTTATTACGCAATGACTAAAAGAAAAATGATGGTCACAACTCAGAACGCTGGTACCGGCGGACTAGTCGCGTGGGTGGCGAGAAAAAAAAATCAAAAATTTGCAGATTTTCCGCGGTATGGCGACCATTTGGAATTGTCCGAAAAGTATGGCATGGCGATTTTAGTAAATGGCTGCACGACGATGGTTACCTGTGCAAAAGTGAGCCCGGTACAAATGGTTGAATTGTTTTTTTTAAATCAACGCATTCACGTCGGTATGGCGGACTGTAAGTCACATCGTAACTGTATGGCATGACACTACCGCCTACATCTTTTTTAAGGGCTATCGGTAAATTCTAAAATTTTTGTGTTACAAATCGTTGGACTTTCGCTATTTATCCGACGAGTGTGACTAACGCCCACGCGACTAGTCCGCCGGTACCAGCGTTCTGACCATCATTTTTATTTTTGTCATTGCGTACTAAGACCCCTCTAGACCGCCATCCTGTTACAAATGACCCGAAATTTTGTGTCAGTATCTCCCGGCCTAACATGTGCAATGTGCAAATGTGTTGACGTTCCAGCTCTTCTTAATATACCTGTACGAGTATGAACTGATCTGGCTTTTAATTTCTTTAAATTAGCGGCCGCGTGTAATTTGTATAAGGTGCGCCGTGCACCTTATACAAATTACGTAAAAAAACTAACCTCTTTAATAATAAGTTATTTTCCATACTTTGATGAAATTTATTTATATTTTTATTTAATCTGCACATTAACACACGTCTCCAACCCCGCAGGAGATGCACAAATCGAGCGGCAAGCACATGCCGGACAGTTCGGACGAGTTCAAACTGGACGACTCTGAGCTCAGTTCCCCCCCTTCCCCCCGCTCCCCGGCCTCCCCCCCTTCCCCCGCATCCCACTCGAGTGCTGAAAGGAGGAGAGCTATATCGGAGTTAATAAGGAAAACTGCAGTGGTCCCTTTGGAGAAGTTACCTGATGACGTCACAAAGGCCAAGACGGAAGCGTTGCAGGCGCATCTCGGTATGTTGCTTGGTTATTTTGAAATGCTTTTACTTGCCAGATTTGATAGTTTTAAGTTAAATGATAATTTTGGAAATTATGCTTTCCGTTTGTAACGTTATGATGGAAATTGATAAATCCTAAACTGTTCTAAAAGAGATTTATAAAACTTTAATACGTATATTTCAAAATCAAAATTTTCTTGTCGCATTTTTTATTATCAATCACTATAGTTTTTCGGTAGAACTAGTCCCTAGAAATTTAAATGAAATAGATATTGTAACATTATTACGTCTGTTTAAAACTATTCCGTTTTATAAAAACTAATTATTTGGTGTCATTCAGAATATACAATACACATACAATGACAACATAATAAATTATTTTTAAATTTTTGAAGTGAAACTTCTTTATCGGGGTTGGACAAAAATTTAGTGTAACATTTTTGCGTTACGCCGTACGCGTGACATTTTTGCGTTACGCCATACTCGTGACATTTTTAAGGTCATAAAGAAGTTTCACTTCTTACGTGTGTACTCTAGTACACGCATACATTTTTTTTTAGTGTTTAAATAATGTTACGTTTATCTATAGATGCGCAAGCAGCTTTAGCGGCAGCGAGACCATCACGCGGCCGCGGCAGTCGCGGTGGGAGAGGCAGCAGGTGCGTATTTAAATTTAATTATGTATTGTGTTTATGTAATAAAATGTGAATATTTTGGAAATTTTGCCAGAAAGAAGCGTACTTTGTGCCGAATTCTGTTGTACAACGCGGTAATATACTGTCAAACATAGTGACAACGCTTTGAAAAGCCCTAAGTACGCGTTTTGGCAAAGCTATAAATCGGCAATTTTGATCCTCGATATTTAAAATATGTCTATGGTTGTTACATAATTTCGTAGGGGCCGTGGACGCGGTCGTGGCGCGAGTGCGAGTGGGCGTGGCAGCTCGCCGCACACGGACGATGCGCTCGCCAAACTCGTCGGTGTCAAGATTAAAGGTATACACACACACATATACAGGGTGTCCCACTATTGGTATACTAAGCGCGAAGGGACTTGTAACTTTGCCTATACTGATCACGTAAAAAATACTGACACAACAAAATTACATCAAAATATTTTTGCTAAATTTTTCCAGAAAATTCATGTTTTCTTCTCTAGCTACGCGCAGTCAGCATATTATAATACCACTTCGCTAATGTGAGCATTTTGTCTATGAAAACATAATCTTAAACGATAGGTCACGTGCTGGTAGCAAAGTTGGGCGGGTTGCTTATTACGGCTGTACACATAGAGTTTTAAGAATTCATCTATTTGATAAAAAAACTGCGTCTGGGATTTTATAAGTATTTTTTACGTACTCAGCGTATACAAAACTATAACCTCCTTTGAGCTTAGCATACCAACAGTGGGACACCCTGTATATGCACACACATGCAAACACACGCACGCACATACATGCAAACTTACTCTCATATGTAGATCAGCATGCACACCAGTGAAATAAAGAAAAATGCATACGCAAACGTAAATACGCATACGCGCACGCATATCCACACGTACGCATACACACATTTCCATAGATCCGTACAAAACTTTTAAACTTAAATTATCTTTTTTATATAATGGTGCTTATTTTCTTACATACTAGAAATGATATGGAAACGTGGAAATACATTTGGCTTGATCACGTGTTTTTGTATTTTTATTTTATATGAGTTATATGTATTTATAAAATAAGTAAAATTTATCTTGTATTTTACTAGTTGACGTATGACTTAACTTGTTTGCAGATTTACGACCAGATAGTACACCACTAAGACCAAATCAGGTAAATATTTTGTGCTTGGCATTGTAAAATAAACCAAGATAATTTCCTATCAATATACATCTTATCTTCTATTAATATTATTTAATCACTAGATTTTAAATTTAATACCTACGTTATAAAGAAAATTTTCTATTGAATGACTGCATGAACTAACATTTGTTATTTATAAAATATTATTTGAATTTATATAACTTATATTTTTAACCAGATGGAACGTGAGAAAAAACGACAGGAGCGCGAAGCGAAGCTAGCGGAAAAGGAAGCGAAACGAATGGAGAGACTCCAAAAGAAAGAAGAGAAAGAGAAACTTAAAGAGCAAAAGGCGAAGGAAAGGGAAGAAAAGAGATTGGCCAAACTCGCTTTACAGGAAAGCAAACGTATGAAACGGGAGAAACCGGAGTTCAGGGAGGGTTATCCCGGGGTCCCCGGGGTTCCCGAGCCGTATGGTAACAGGCCCGAGGGGTTCCCCGGGGTTAGACACCCCAACCCCTTCCCGGGGGGTCGACCACCCGAGTTTGATAGGTTCCCGCACGGACAGCCGCCGAGATTGCAGGTTTGTTCGAAAAAAAATAATTTACTATGTTTTTCTATTGAATAAGATTAAAAAAAAAATATTGGAAAATTTTGGCGAAATGAACGTTTTCACAAATAGAGACTTTAGTTTAGATGTGGCATTGTAAATTAATTATTCATGCCAATGGTATGATACTGATAAAGCGCTGTAGAAGTAGTTATAGTCAAGTTAATATAACCCGTAAAAGCTCCAGTAAGGTCGTAGTTTCGATATACACAATATATATATATATATATATATATATATATGTATTGTTATGTGTAATTGTAATTATAGTCATTTATTTTGCGCTATCCCACGACCTTCTTACATTTCCTTTCCTACCAGTTTGCCTGGTAGAGATTGCTGTTCAGCAATAAGGCCGCCTTTTGTACAAATGATGCCTTATTGTGTTATTGTTCTTTTTTTCTGCTTTGTCCATTCATGTTTGTACAATGAAGTATAATAAATAAATAAATATAATTTTCATATGGTGTCTTTTAAAATGTTATGTGATTATTATTTATTTCATCGTCATACATATTTAATATTTATCTAACTTCAGGTACGTCCCGAGTTACGCGGCGTAATTGGCGAGCGGAGAGCGGATCAGCTCGGTTTGAGGGAAGGTGTGTAACAACAAAAATAATTATGTATAAACTTAAAGAAAACATTGGAAAGAAGTTGATTTAGCATTTTAGTGCTGTTTGCTGTGCTCATTTTGAAAAAAAAATTATGAATGTTGTCTTATTGTGCAAGGATATTAGTGCTTTTTTCGTTCTTTCATTCAATATGTATTTTTGTCGGGAGTACCTATGTAATTCAATTGTTTTCTACATTACTCAGTCAGTATCTCTATGCTGCAATAGCATAGAGATTAGAGATACTGACTCAAATTTTGCTAGATTGTTTGCCAAATCTCATTCTTATTTTGACTGAAAGCATAGATGCCATTAATTGTTTTATTGCTATTAATAATTATTTTCTTGAAACTAAACACCGTGACAACGCTCGCTGCAAAGTGTGTGTGCAAAATACGTCGGGCTAAAATGAATAAATCGCATTTAAAATCCGTTTAAAACTTATTTTCTAAATTATTATTTTACAGGCACGTTATCAGTGGCAGGTTCTCCGCAGCCGTTCGCACCGATGCCGGAGGAGCCCAGCGTCATCACGCGCATGCCGCACATGCTCAACCATTATCGGTGAGTTGCACGCGAATGATAGCTCGATCTAATACGACACTTTAGTTAGTGAAAAAATACAAACTTTTGTGTTGTTTATTGTCCATTCAATTTAATTCGTATCATTTTCATGTGATATTATTTAGGAAATTAGTGGTTTTAGATTTTGTTTATATTATTCTATTGCGTAAATTATGCATTCTGTATCTTTTTGATTGGTGAAAATAAAAGATTAAATTGATTGTATATAATGTCACACACAATCCTAATTCTTTAAAGTGTTCAATAGCCTTTTTTACACAAAATGCATGTGAAAAATATCTATAACTGTTCGTTCTTATTGCAGTGGTCAGATGATGTACCCGCCGGGCGGGTCGGGCTACGGGCCCCGCGGGCAGGGCGTCATGTACCAGCTGCACCCGGGGCTCGGGGCCCAGGCCCGCCCCGCTTACCCGCAGTACTACTACCCGCGGGGCCCGCCCGGCCCCCACGGGCCCCCGGGGCCCTCCGCCACGCCCCCGCACGGCCCGCCCAGTGCCTCGCCCCACGGGCCCAACCAATCCCCGCACGGACTGAACCCGTCCCCGCACGGGCCGATACCATCTCCGCACGGGCCGATCCAGTCGCCGCATGGCCCCATTCCTTCGCCGCACGGGCCCATCCCCTCCCCGCACGGGCAAATGCAATCCCCGCACGGTCCCGGCCCGTCCCCGCACGGTCCCGGCCCGTCCCCGCACGGCCCGCCGGTCTCCTCCCCCCACCACCCGTCGTACCGTCCCGGCCCGTTCCCGCTCCGGCCCGGCAGCAGACCGGACCCGCACGGTCATTCGGTCCCGTTCCCGCACGGCATGTCCCCCGGGCCCAGCATGCCGCACGGGCCTAATGTCCCTCACGGGCAGAACCAGGGCCCTGTGAACATGCAGCACGGCCCGCCGGCATCGTCCCCGCACGGCCCGCACGTGCACCCGGCGGCTTCGCCCCACGGCCCGCTGCCGGGGCCGCGGGGACCGTCCCCCGGGCTCATACAGGGCGCAAGACCACCCGGGCCCGTACCTAATCAAGCAATACCTCGCCCCACTGAAGGATCAGCATCACCTAGCCGTCAAAACTCGCCTGATAATTTACCAATTAAGATCAAAGCGGAAGTAAAGACGGAGCCCGAGTATCAGTCCCCGCCCGGATCGCCTTCCCAGCGACCGATGTCCCCGGAGCTCCCGCGCAATAGAATAAAACACACAGAAAACAAGGACGGGCGCCGGCCGCTGGGCCCCTACGCCCCGCAGTACGGCCCCTACGGGCCCTACGCCCCCCCGCCCCCCGCCCCGGACAGCCTGCAGGCGCGGCTCCAGCACCCGCTCCGCATGCCCACTGTCCCCGGCTACCTCGACCCCAAACCGTCTCCGTCCCAGAGCCCCTTGCCCCCGGAGCGCGTGCCCTTCGACCCGGCCCTCCGACCCGACCGGCCCATGATGCCGGACGGGCGACCCAGGCCCCTGAACGAGATGATCAGACCTCCCGCGCCAGACAAGCACGTGCCCGTCAGACCTCCGGGCGACAGAATGCACGATATTATCAGACCCGCAGAAGGTTCAATTTTGCACGATATGATTAGAGCGCCCATCCGGCCCATAATGCACGATATGCTCCGGCCGCCGACTGACAGACCGAACACCATGCCGGACCCGCACCGGCTGCCCACACCGGACAGACAATTACAAAGGCCACCAGGGCCAGAACGCAACATTCAGGATATGCGGTACGACAGACCCATGATGGCGGACATGTCCCGGCCGGGTGACAGAATGCATGAAATATTACGTGAGAAGAACGTACATGAGATGCCGCGATACCCGCCGGAGCGGAATCTGATTCGCGACATGTCAAGACCTCCGCCCGACGCGCTGAGACAAGCTGCCCCTGAGCGGCTCCTGCCCCCGGGACACGAGCTGCCCCCGCGGGACCTGCCCCCTCGCGACCTGCCCACACGCGACCTGCCCCCGAGGGACCTGCCCCCGCACTACCCCTACATGCGCGGCGTGCGGCCGTACCTGCCCCTGCCCCGCCCCCCGCAGGCCCCCAGCCCGCGCACGTTCCCGCAGTACGACATGGGCCGGGTCGACAAGCCGCAGATGGCGCGCGACTCCGTGCTCATGAGGAAACCGTCTCCCAAACCCGATGAGCCTCCAGAAGCGAGAGAGAGTGAATCCCCTCGAGAGGACGAGCCCCCAGCTTCGCCACCAGAGAGGAAGCCCGAGCTGGCCCAGCTCGAAGGCCAGCTGCCTCTAAAACCCGCCGCTATCAAGGAGGAGCGCGAGGAAGGCAGCGTGTTCGGAGGCCTCGTGTCCTACTTCTCGAGCCAGAGAGAGGACGACATAGACGCGTAGTTGTTAGTTTTTCGTGTAAATATATAGATAATTATTTATCCCGCGATATTATCATTGACGATTTCGGTTCACGATGAACTAGTTCTCGAATACGAACGATGTATTATTATTTTTGTTTACATTTAAGTGAGATTATTTATATACAGAACGATAAGTACTTATTGTATACTCTAAATACGAATTTTATTACAGAGGTATTTCTTTTTGCAAATAAATGTTTTTCTCCTATATGTTGTTTTATTTTTTATCCTCGACAATATCTATTTACTTCTACACCATAATTATTTAAGAATTGAGATTATTGTATAATTTCTTTATAAGTATAGGCAGTATAAAAAGTGTTTAAATGATCCATTCAATTTTGCAAAAAACAGAAACAAAAATATCTTAATACATAGTTTTCTTGTTTAATGTTCCTCCTGCTCCTCTTTCTTTGAAACATAAAAAAAGAACTAATTCGATTGGTATTTTAATCTACTTAGAACTACGTAAAAATCTTTTATATGTAGAATTTAATAGAAAAAAGAGCATCAAATATATTACAAGCACTATAATACTATTAAAAAAAAATTCTTGCACTAACAAAACATTATTTATACTAATTAAACATTAATTATAATAAAGCATTTACTTAAATTACAAATTTATATTTTGTAAAAATCAAAAACAAACAGACTGAATGAAAAATGAAAATGAAAATTTTTCATTCAGGCATGAAACATTTTTTCAATCTGTTTTTGGCATAATTTTTCTGGATAGATGCGTTATCGAATGACTATTATTAAAGCATAACTGCAAGTGTTACATACCTACGCATAGTTTTTTTTTAACAAAGATGATAATCGTGGTGTGAAAAGATGAGAAAAAAAATATGCCCAAAATACTTCATCACTGAATTTTTCAGCATTTAATAACAGATAAATAAGTTAATACTTTTATTTTTTTTATTCATTACAAAAATGATGAATTTTAATTTTATACATGAGGGAAGAGAAAACAGTAACCATTTGAATGTATCGTTTTAAATGTTTTTTGCAAATGTTCAAGTGGCCACAATCATTTCGAATTCATATAGATTTTTTTATAATTCAGAGCTCAGATTATGTTTAAATCATTCAAGTACATTATATTTCTCTAACACTTTAACTGCTAAACCGTTTTTATTGTGCACTGCCTGCATTATTGCACATAGGTAAAATAGGCTTAGATGATGTACTTAGACTGCGGCGCAGGCGTCGCTACATGTAACATGTATGTTAATAGTCTGAATCCTAAATATTTCGAATAAAATATTGAAATTGACGTAGTTTAATGCATCAGGTATCTATATACTAATTGTAATATTACAAGCATAATATTATTTGTGTATTTTTTATCAAAATTTTGATTATTCTGTATTTTATTAAATAGATCAAAAAAACTAAGTGAAAAATAAATCTTAGACCATCTAAAACACAGAACGACTGTCGATGGTTTGTTTAAACTTTAGATTATTGAAACTACATCTCTTTACGAGAAACAACTAACCTAACCTAACTCAAAATTGTTAAACCTAAATTAGTCACTCCAAATTAGATCCGAATTCAATCAAACTAGATTATGTATGTCAACAAAATTCTTTCTGCTGGTCGTATGTAATTTATGTGTGTTAAAAAATGCATAAAATACAAAACGAGCTCATGAATTATCATACAGAAATAACCAACTTTGTTTTGAGCACTTTTGTCAATAATGATAAATGAAGCTAATATAATTTTTATTTAAATTAATCTAAACTTTTGATATTATACTGAATATATTACACATATCTAGGATTTGGTAAAATGAGAAATAAAACGACAAAATGATTTAAAATATAATATATATTTAATACGATTCATAATTCATTTTCTGGGTCTGCCGGCGACTTTCTTGTTTCCTGCCGCTTGTTTGTTTTTGCCTCCAAATGGAAGTGGGTTTTCTGCAAATAATTAAACATTCTATGAGAAATTGTAAATTTAAACATTCCGTTATTTTACTTGAGAATTTTTTAAAGAATAGAAAAAAATCGATTACGAGGCGAGATTCGAACCCGCGTTGATAGAAACAAAAAAATTACAAAACTTTGTGTATGTTTTAAGTTTGTATAGAATATAGATACGATTACTTATGTAAGAAAAAATTAGTGTCAATAATTTTTTTTTGTGAAATCTAAATTTTACACTAGCCGCGAAACCTAGTTTTGGTCGAGTAAAATTAATTCACAGGTTTCTTACTTCGATATTATAGATTTCTATCAAACATACGGTGTATAATTTAATCATAATTACCAGGCGGATCGATCTTCAAGTTGATATCTATAGTGTTAGCTCGTGCTCGCTTGGTGGGTGGTTCAGCTTTTTCTGGCGTCGCACTCGGAGTCACCACTTCTGATGTAGCCGCCCAACCGTCCTGGAATGTGGAAATAATTAGTTGGTGACGGTCAGTGACGGTTGTAGACTTGTAAATAAGAGAGAAAATAGATTATATCGAAAAAAGTTGTATCGTACTGATGCTTGATGCCGCACGATGATTTTTGTAATTATTTCAGAGATGTTTTTGTTTGGTTTTTCGAACATTGTTTATAAGATAGATTAAATTCTTGAGGAAAACATATTTGGTGTTATTTTACTACACAACCAATTCTTTTTAATTTCGTTGATGTACCTAAAAGACTTAGTACCTATATGTGTGCACGTGTCTATGAGCATAAATGCGTTGTATATGTACGTAATTGGGTTATGTGTTTTTGTGTGAATCACTCGTGTATGTGGGTTCACTAGAATCAATATTAGTAGTGTGTGCACGAATGCGTTCGCCTAGTTTCATTAATATCTTTTGTGTAGATCATTCCTTGTAGTATCTGTGAACGAGTTTTGTGTGCGCCCGTATGTTTGCGTCTGTGTGAGCCTGTGAATGCGTTTGCGTTTGTAAAAGCGTGCGTGATGCGTGACTATTTTAAATATGTGTGAACGAGTTTTGTGAGTGTGCGTTTATGTATGCGTGCGAATACAGTTGCGACGTATATTTGTGTGTGATTAATTTATACAGTATGTGTGTGTGTCCGTGCGTGATGCGTGATCGTTTTGTTTATGTGTGAACGAGTTTTATGTGTGTGCGTGTATGTATGCGTGTGAATACAGTTGCGATATAAATTTGTGTGTGATTGTAGAAAAATAATATCTAATATGTTATATGTGAACTTCTTACTGTACTGGCTGGTTTGGTGATATAGGTATATATATATGTTTCAAATAATAAAACATGTCAGTTCTGTTCTGCACTTCATTCTGTTGTTTTATTATAGGTTATGGGCCCAGAGAATCAGTAAAAAAGCAGTTTTTTTAACAAGAATTTCGTTTTGGTACGAGTGTTAAAAAGTTTTTTTTCAACACGTTTTTTCATTATGTTGTTGGATATTCGTGAAATAAAATTTTATTTGGAATTACGATGGCGGCCAACTACTTGATAAATGTACCTAAATTACGTGGACGGTAAAATTACAGCGAGTGGTGCTTCGCGGCAGAGAATTTCCTAATCCTTGAAGGCATGAAACATTGTGTAAAGCCAGAAGGAGCGAGCGTAGGAGCTGCAGATGACAAAAAAAACCGGGCAAAGCTGATTATGACAATCGATCCGTCTTTGTTTGTACATGTAAAAAGTGTAAGAACATCAAAAGAACTCTGGGAAAAATTACAACAGTTATTCGATGACAACGGTTTTTCAAGAAGGATAAATCTGTTACGGAATCTAATTTCGATAAGACTGGAAAACTGCAGTTCAATGACGTCCTATGTGACTCAAATAATTGACACGGCTCAAAAATTAAGTGGCACAGGTTTTGAAATAAATGACCAGTGGACAGGCTTATTGTTATTAGCAGGATTACCAGAGCGGTTTTCACCGATGATCATGGCAATAGAGCATTCAGGCATTAACATAACGGCTGATTCTATAAAGTCGAAATTGTTAGACATGGAGTCAACCATAGAGGAACATGATGAAGTTGGCGGAGCATTCGCAGCTCGTTCGAAGTACATGAAAAATAAAATGGCGTCAAGAAAAAATGTCAATGTTGGTAACATTGTCGATCCGTCAAAATCAAACGTCAAGGTGAAGACAGTGACATGTCTTACGTAGTAATTGTATACTCTTTGGTGACATGTTACCGATGTAAACAAAAAGGACACTATCGAAATCAATGTACAAATAACGAAAACGCGTCGAACTCCAAAGAAAAACCCCGAATGCAGTCTAATGCTTTTAGTGCTGTGTTCCAAAGCGGGAATTTCAATAAAAATGCATGGTATATTGACTCTGGAGCTAGTGTACACCTTACGGCAAATGAAAGTTGGGTTATGAATGCGTCTTATGATCAGAAACAGGAAATTATCGTTGCAAACAGTGAAAAGTTGTCAGTTTTATGTTCTGGCGATGTGAAGATTACAACTACAACTGGGGGTTCAGCATATTTATGTTTGAATTATTTGTTATTGTACACTTATCAATATAACATTGTTAGATATAGTGGGGGTGTAGAAAAATAATATCTAATATGTTATATGTGAACTTCTTACTGTACTGGCTGGTTGGGTGATATAGGTATATATGTCACGGCTAAAGGTAGGTGAGAACATAAACTTAAGATTAGCCGGCTAAACTTAGGTTTATTTTCGACGAGGTGTTAATGTTAGTTTGTTCTATCTTTAGCCGGCTAAACTTAAGTGTAACCGCAGGCCCGTGGCTAAAAATGTCGGGGTGGGTAGATTTGGTTAGCGCCGGGCCGGTGGAGGGCTTGAGGGGCCCGCACAGTGCCAGAAAACACTCGCCCTGTTCCTTACATGTATTATAGTAACCAAATCTACCCACCCCGACTCAGGGCAGAAAGCTGGTGGCTAGGTTAGGTTAGGTTAGAACTCTTAAGACCCGCACGAGCCGAGCGAGCGCAGCGAGCGTGCTGCGGCAGCAGCCGGCGAAGTGCCAGAAAACACTCGCCCTGTTCCTTACATGTATTATAGTAACCAAATCTACCCACCCCGACATTTTTAGCCACGGGCCTGCGGTTACACTTAAGTTTAGCCGGCTAAAGATAGAACAAACTAACATTAACACCTCGTCGAAAATAAACCTAAGTTTAGCCGGCTAATCTTAAGTTTATGTTCTCACCTACCTTTAGCCGTAACATATACATATATATGTTTCAAATAATAAAACATGTCAGTTCTGTTCTGCACTTCATTCTGTTGTTTTATTATAGTGATTAATTTATACAGTATGTGTGTGTGTCCGTGCGTGATGCGTGATCGTTTTTTTCATGTGTGAACGAGTTTTGTAGGTGTGCGTGTATGTATGCGTGTGAATACAGTTGCGATATAAATTTGTGTGTGATTAATTTATACAGTACTAGCTTAGCTACCTAGCCCACGACTTTGTACGTGCACGGTGCATGCCCGTTTTTCCCCGTTCCCGCAAGAATTTCGGGAAATCCTTTCTTAGCGGATGCCTACGTCCTAACTCCTAACATCTACCTGCATGCCAAATTTCAGCCCAATACGTCCAATGGTTTGGGCTGTGCGTTGATAGATCACTATATCAGTCACCTTTGAGTTTTATATATATAGATGTGTGTATGTGTGTCCTACCTCAGGGTCCTCTATCTCAGGCGCGATGGGCAGGAAGGCGAGCAGCCCCTCGTCCTCGCCCTCCTCGTCCGAGCTGCAGAACGCCGCCACCGGCTCGCATGTCGTTACATCCACCTAACCACGTCATATTACATTTCTATACTTTTTATTTTTATCCTAGCGTTCAATTTAATCGAGGTTACATACGGATATTGTAATTAGAAAATTTTTAAATACCACACTTTTTTACTAAATATAGTTTTTTCGATTGTTGAATGATTGTTCTAACTATTTTATATGACACGATGATTTAATGAACTCCCATTAATGTTAATTATAAAGCAAAATGTGCTCAACACGACCAATTTTATGATTAAATAAAATGTATTAATACAACAAGTCTTTAATTTAAATCCACGCCCATAACACGTTTGTTCCTGTTACGTATAATGTAATCAAAACCAGTCTAATTATTGCAACACCCTTCCTTTTAAAAAATGTGTGCGTATACTAGTGTACACACGTAAGAAGTGAAACTTCTTTATGACCTTATTTTTCAAAAATAATTTGCTATATGCAACTTTACAGAAGTACGTCGAATGGCGCGTAACGGAAAAATGTTACACTAAATTTTTTTCCAACCCCGATAAAGAAGTTTCACTTCAATAACCGTTACCAAAGGTACATCCTACCTCAACCTCCTCATCATTCCGACTCTCCCCCGCCTGGTCCACAGATCGGTCCTCGTCTTCCACATCGAACTCACTCTCTCTCTCTTCGTATTCCACATTTTCATCTAACTCTTTGAAATCTGGCGCGAACGCTGACCAGTTCTCTACTTGGTTCTGCGCCCAGATCGATACGACACCTAGGAAAAATTATTTAGATATGATTCAGTACTATGTATAATAACGTATAATAAACAACTTTACTCACAATCACATTCAAAAAGTGTGCCTAAGCTATAAGGCAGAGTTTTGTAATGAGAGATACAATTTGTTGATTTTGAGAAGAGTCAAGAAGGTCTTTATTTCAAAGATTCTTATTATTTTTTTTTAGTAAGTCAAAAAGTGCTATCACAATCGAGAAGTCACTCAACACAAATTATTGTACTAACTGTGTGTTTTCTGTTAACCTATATTAAGGGTATTGTCCTCCTAACACAATATTAACTAAGTTCTTTGGCGAGATTAAAAGATACCAAAATGGTCGCCTTACTCCATGACGTGACGGCATTGCTATGACGCGACCTCGAAATTAAAAAAAATTGGTTGTCTGTAAAGTCGGTTTACTGACGAAATTTGAACGTGACAACGTCTTAACGCCGATTGTGCTTCTTTGTCGCACTTCAAGCCTTACATGGAACGCCTCAGAGCGAGGTAACGCCGCATGAGTCATGTTTTTTCGTGCGTGCAGCCGGCTTTATCGAATTACTAGCTGCTCCGCGCGGTTTCACCCCCGTGGCTCCACTCCTGTTGGTCGGAGCGTGATAATATATAGCCTATAACCTTCCTCGATAAATGAACTATCTAACACCGAAAGAATTTTTCAAATCGGACCAGTAGTTCCCGAGATTAGCGCGTTCATACAAACAAACAAACTCTTCAGCTTTATAATATTAGTATAGATAAGACGTCACGTCAAAAAGGTCACTCACCAGCGCTGATGCTGGCGATGATGGGCCTCACGGGATGCCACACAACATCCAGCAGCAGCTCGCCCTTGGTCCCGTGGAGGATCTTCACCAGGTTCCCGATGGCCTTCTCCCACACGTACAGCGCGTGTTGCCGGGCCGACCCCGCGCATATGTACTCGCCGTCCCCGGAGAAACAACACTTCTTCCATGTTGTTCTAGAAGGGGTTAAAATTTCGATGATTATTTTATGGAAACTATAGAAGAATTTGTTGTTGAACCGATGTTATCCATACTAATATTATAAATGCGAAAGTAACTCTGTCTGTCTGTCTGTTACTCAATCACGCCTGAACTACTGAACCAATTTGCATGAAATTTGGTATGGAGATATTTTGATACCCGAGAAAGGACATAGGCTACTTTTTACCCCGGGACATAGGATAGGTTTTATCCCGGAAATCCCACGGGAACGGGAACTATGCGGATTTTTTTTGACTGCGCGGGTGAACCTGCGGGCGGAAAGCTAGTATGTAGTATATAAATTCAATATTTACTTTTAAAGCATTCAAATGCTGAGTGTTTTTAAGAATAGAAAAATCAAATGTTAAATGACAGAAAAGAAAACACAGGCATGTAAAATTAAATTCTAAAAAAAAAACAATAATAGCTGTTTAACATACTTATTAACAAGATCCTGTAACTTCTGAATAGGTTCCGGTTCTCCATTGATTCCACACTTGAGTACTGTGTTTGTGTCATACACTCTGATCACACGGTCTGATGTGTTCACCAGGAAACAACTGCAATTTATATTTTTATGTAAATAAAAGAAACATTTATAAAAAAATGTGTGCGTGTACTAGTGTACACACGCGTGTGTAGTGTTCACTTCAAAAGCCATGATAAAATATGCAAAGTATTTTAATCAAAACTAATTAAGACAATCTATAGATTGTCTTAATTAAATCTATAGATATTAGCATTTAGCTATGACATTTCATACAATTTGATATTTAGTTTTAAAGCATTTTAATTTTATAAAACGAAATATTAAATTGTAAAGTATTAAAAAAAATATAACATTTTGTACATGTAATAGCTACAAAAAAAATCTAAAATAAAATATATCTATCCATATTTATTTATAAAAAAATCGTATCGTACTTACTCTCCTCTTCTAGCAAACTCTATACTTTTAATACCAGTAGTGCTTGATGTGCCGACTGTGATTTTAAAGCTTGCCTTAACAGCTAATGTTTGTGAGTCTAATATAAGTATCTTTCCTTTTGCATTGCCAGTATATACATGATCTCCTCGCCGATCAAATGAGGCTATTACATTTATATCACCCTGAAAAAATTGGTACAATTTTACAATTTATTCCCATCAAGTTTATATCATCACGTATAAGATCAGTAGACACCTATTTTTTCTTGCAAAAACTATTAATTTTAATATTATTTTGTCATCGCTCAGAAATCAGGATGTTTGCAAGCTAAATTATTGAGATAACCGTCCATCATACTAACTTGTAATTTATTTAGTCAATGAAAATTGAATTAATCTCTACTTTATTAATACATATTATAAATGCGAAAGTAACTCTGTCTGTCTGTCTGTTACTCAATCACGCCTAAACTACTGAACCAATTTTCATGAAATTTGGGATGGAGATATTTTGATACCCGAGAAAGGACATAGGCTACTTTTTATCCCGGGAAAATGACGCAATCCCACGGGAACAGGAACTATGCGGGTTTTTCTTTGACTGCGCGGGCGAAACCTAGTAGTGTCATAAAATCGTATTATATTTACTCACATCATCATCAATCGGCAGTATCTTATGTGCACCGTCTGTATCCACCAACAGTGCTGCATGTCTCATGGGACACACGAGGAAGCGCTTATCATTGCGAGGATCAAACTGCACCCTCTGTATGGGCGTGGGGAATCGGAATCGCTGCTCACATTCACCGGAGAGCACGTCCCATATACACACGTTGTGGTCCGTTGATGATGATAGTAGCTGAAGAAAACAATAAAAATATTTTCTACAAATAATTAAAAAAAATGTTCATAGTGATGTCCTATAAAAACTATTAATAAATTTTACTGTTATGTATCAATTAAAAGTATTGCTAAGGGCCGATTTTTCAATGCTTGGTTAAAACTTATCCGTCCAATAAAGTATTACACGATAATATTAAAATGTCACATAAACTGTCAACTACGAGCAATTAGAATACGTTTTTAAAATGGTAGTTTTATACATTATTCGACGAATAAGTATGATTGAAAAATCAGCCCTAAAATAAATAAATACAACATTCATACCTTTTTACAATTCCGTGACCAACTTAAACTACAAACTGGATACACATGAGCTGAAATAGATTTTGCAATGCCTCTCGTCAGAAAGTCCCAGATAAATATTCTTCCATCATTGCAGCCGACAGCTAACAGGGTTCCGCGTCGGTTGAACGCGCATGTAGCTGCTAGCGATATGGAATCTAATGTTCCATCGAATTCCTTCAAAATATTATTTAGGTTAGTTTTAGTGATAAAATGGATCAAAAAATTACAATTTTGCTTTTGATATCGAAATTATACTCTAAATTTTAAAACAATTGATAAAAAAATTTAATTATTAATTTATGATGTGTACAGAAGAAATATCTTCATTTTTGTTTGTTCTGAACACCAATAACAACAACAAAAGATTTAAATCGTTTGCATTGGATGTAACATTTCTATGTAATAATATGTGTTACAATATTCTTACCTCAGGATAATTTTGACCAAATGATTCTGAAATGGAAAGAGATAATTCAGGAATCGGTAATAAGAAATATTAGTAAACAATGCAACAGAAATCGCGTCAAAGAAACAAAACTTACCTAACAGCTCGAGATTCATATTTATAAATAAGTTTTATGATCCAACTTATTCTAGACTTGATAAATGAACATAATTATATGAATACGAAACTAGATAGTATTGTAAATAACAAATAAGTAATAAAATCAGTCAAAACAAATCAAATTTTCTTGTAATAGCGGCAGCGGCGACCCAAACACCGACACGCGTGACAATTGACAAACGTCATCTATGACATTTGACATATTTCATAATCCATAAATAAAGCCATATTAGATACAAGCACTTTAGAATTGGAATCAATTTTATTTTTACAGAATACGTCATTAAAAAAATCGGTGAGTTGCGCACGGTTACTGCTCCTCGCTCTATAATAATGTAAAATATATGAAACTATGATTCCTCATTTTTTGTCCAAGTTTTAATATCAGTTTTTAAATAATTAAGTTAAAGAAATAAAAAATTTGCGTTCGCCCACTTCTACATAATACTTTTTCAAAAATCATCATCTAATTCTAATAGATAAAATGAGGGATGGAATTTTGTTTTTTTTTTTGGCCGTAATCTTGGGCACCCAGTTTCAAAATAAAACGCATTGATAAATTCAACTTATTTATTTACAAAATATACACCTGTAACTATTAAATGCAAATGTCAAGTTTAAGTAATGTCACTTTTAAATTATTCTTGTATTATCATTTCTCACTATAGATGCATTCCAATTTAAATTACCAATATCGATATAATATAACAAACATACAAAATATATTTCTCAAAATACATTTTATGTAATACCAAATACATATTAGAGTAACAACTTGTTGATCCAATAATTATTAATATACAACCTTATTATTTATAAAAATAAACGACTATATTTTATTTATATTTTCAACTGTTTTGTTAAAAACTTTGCTTTATTTATTTTTATTTAGGCCTACTTACTTCGCACTTAGGAATTACATCTTAAAAACTATGCTATGACTAGAATACTCAATTATCGCATAAAATAGTTCCCTGTTGTTACGAAAAGCTCATAGTTTTATCACAACATTAACAAATACATGTATTTATTAAATACAAATTGTTAATTTTTCATTGGCACACAGCTTTTTAATATGTATTACCGTATGATAAAACGAGCAAGTTTGATGACATTTATACCTTTTTTTTAATAAATTAAATTAATAATAAATCATAGCTACTTCTTTGGGTAATGCGCTTACGCCATTGAGATAATAATGGCTTACGCACACATAATTACATTACATACATCTATAATAATTTGTAACTACATTCTTGCAAATAAATATAATTTAAATTTTTTGAATTTAATTTGAAATTTGAAAAAATTAAATTCGAATTTAAATTTACGTAAATTTTTTGTATGAATATTGTAAAATTATTTTACAATATTCATACAAAAAATTTAAATTAATTTAAATAACTTGAAACTGAATATAATCTGTGCTTAAGTAACCGTAATATTCAATTTTTCAAATATAGAGCTCGCTTTCTATTTCTCTTGACGGCATATCTTTCTTCCCTCTCAAGTAACGAAATGCCATGATGTCATAAAGCAGTATCCATAGTGGGAAAGTGATGGCGCTAGATAGCTATTTAGCTGTCTCTTTTCTATACTGGAATGAATACTGCTTTGAGACATTATGGCATTTCGTTACCTACATGAGAGGGAAGAAAGATATGCCGCCAAGAGAAATAGAAAGAGAGCTCTAGATGAGCCCTCAGATGTATCCTTAAAATCCTTGTTTTAAATAATTGATAAATCTCGTGATTTCAATTAAATTATTTGTATTTTATGTAAAATTTGTCTATCTGTATCTTGATTAAAATTAAAAAAAATGTATACAATTAAATTAAATTATTTTTAATAAATTAAATAATATTTAAGCCGTTTTAATAACTTTGTTTGGCCTCTTACACTCTATAATACAATAACATATCACATCACTTAGAAATATTTTACTAACAATTTAAGAAAACGCGAAATAGAACACTACCTTTACATAATAAATTATTATAGATGAGAGCTCAAAACCATAATGCCTAATATACTGATACCCACTTTGAAAATCTTATTAAAAATACAATATCAAAAATAGTCAATCATAAAGTTTACTTTATGATGTCATGTTCAATATGAAATATATTTTTCCACCCTTTCGAGACATTATCTACTTAATACGAATTATGTATTTATGTTTTATTAACAAATCTATACTAATATTATAAAGCTGAAGAGTTTGTTTGTTTGAACGCGCTAATGTCGGGAACTACTGGTCCGATTTGAAAAATTATTTCGGTGTTAGATAGCCCATTTATCGAGGAAGGCTATAGGATATAATATATATCATCATGCTACGACCAACAGGAGTGGAGCCACGGGGGTGAAACCGCGGGGAGTAGCTAGTTGTTTATTATACTGAAACTATCGTTTTTTATTAACTGTAGGATTTTGTAATTATTGTATCAAATAAATGATTGTTATCAATACACTTTAATATAAAATACATGTATATAAAACTTCTTAAAAATGTAATAAGAACAAACGTTCACACAAATCACTTTGCTATCTAAATATCTTTTTTTTTTTCAATTATCTCCGTGTGTTCACATAAAATATTCATTGACCTTTTTGAGGTACAAATCGCCTTTTTTCACAGTAATTCCTTATAAACTCACAGATATATGCTAAACAGAACATAATATCCCGAAGTTATGACCCTTTTTTTTGTGTGGTGTCTCTCAATGTTAGCCAGAAGGGCTTCTACATTTTAACGCGGACGCGGGGGTGAACTGAAGGTTCACCCTGGTAGCGACATGCACAAGGGCGTCCCCCCGCCACGGGGACCACGAACCTCGGCTTGGGCTGTCGCTTGAGTGGAGGAGGCCAGGAGGGCCCTAATCGGACGGGAATGAAGTTATGACCCTTTTTTTTCTATTCTCTTAGCACTTTGTCTTGAAAGCTAAGCACATTTTTTTCACCATATACAAAATCATAGACAATTCACAATCTAGTAGTGAACACGTTAGTATCACTATTATCTATACGTATATTCCTCCGAGCCCATTTCTCTGTTATAATTCGCAAACAGAAGTCTGGCGCTAATGTGCCAATGATAACGAGCAAGTTCAATATCCAGAAGGATGGTGTGATTAACAGGCGAGTGTATGTGCCGAGGACATCGCCGTCTAATTTCCTGAAAAAAAAAAATATTTAGTATTACAGCATAGAATGTGAAGGATATAATTTTCTGTGTACGTTAAAGTTCAATATTAAAGTTTTTTTTTTTTTGACGTGACAACGTCTTATAATTCGATAGAGCCGGCTGCACGCACGAAAAAACATGACTCATGCGGCGTTACCTCGCTCTGAGGCGTTCCAGGCTTGAAGTGCAAGCGAGAGCGTGGAACAAGCGACAAAGAAGCACAACCGGACGTTGTCACGTTCAACTATCGTCAGTAAACCGACTTTACAGACAACCAATTTTTTTACAAATGATTTCAACCAAAGACATGTTGCCGAGTAAACAAAAATAATCGAACAATTTTAGCGTGGGTACGCACTTGCGCAATTATTAGTTCTTTCATTCAAGCGTCCTTGCGCTTGCGTGAAATAATTTGGCGCTCTGCAAAACGCGTAGCTTTTGTTTTCATATTATGTACACACGTACCTGCGCTTGCATGTGTGTTTCAGCGTACTGACACTCGCAGGTAAAGAAATCGTGCGTCGTAAGGTGGGTAGGTCCGGAAATGGACGGCGATATTATTTAATATCGGCGGCCATTGTACACTCACGGGCCTCGAAGGGCTGCGAAGAAGCAGCAGTCGCCACAGCTCAGCGGGGGTATAAGGCCTGGCTGTTAACCCCCGCCGCTCAGGACGAAAGACGGCCACCGTTGGGTTTTAGTGGGTATGGCTTCGTGCGAGTCCCACATACCCCCTTGGACAGCAAAACTGCCAAGGGGGATGCGTAAATGCATTTCCCAACGTTAAAAAAAAAAAAAAAAAAAAAGGTAAAGAAATCGTGCCATTAGACATAACGCTGGTCTGTTTAGATACCCTGTAAATAACTTTAAATACTCCCGCCTTCTTAAAGTGTCTTGCCTCTCATGTTCCTCACCTCTACGTAAAAAATGCTCTGCATAGAGCTCAATCCATAGCATTCATAGGTAGAGCAGCGAGTAGAGCACATTGAATGCGATGTTTGCAGCGAGTGAGCCATCAGCATGGGCAGATTGCACAGAGGCACTTACAGTGGAGCAGCATTAGAGAGATCACACATAAATCCACTGGTCCTGTATAACGTGGAGCCCTGTACTCACACGTAGAACAGCGAGTAGAGCGCGTTGAAGGCGACGTAGGCGGCGAGCGAGAGCGCGGCGGAGAGCGCGAGCGCGCCCGTCACGCGCCGCGCGTGCGCACACAGCTTTAGCGTCACCGACACCATCGACAGGTGGAACAGCACCGCCCCGAGCGTCCTGGACAACAAAATAAATCAATTATAAAAAAGACGGGTTGCACTCCGGGAGTGCCGGCAGAAGTGAAAACTTGATTATTAACGTTGAGCATGTTTGATATTTTGGAATGGTATCCGACTTACGCTTTTTCGATCAGGTCACGTGTCCTGACGCGAGTTTAAGATTTTATACCCATTATTACAGAAAAAGTGCTCAACGCCGCTAAAGAAGTTTTCACTTCAAAAAATAATTTATTAAGCTATTGCATAGCTTCTATCGCGAGTCTTGAGCGCGGTGACCGAATGTAAAAATTCCGTAACGAAACTTCACGCTCCCCACTCCGACGAATACGGAGGTGTGGCTTGAAGGCATAGCAGGGCTTTAACGCGGCAGTCCCCGAGTGCCACACGTCTTTTTTTTTCATATATTTTAGGTACAAAAAACACAACACCACCGAACTAGGGTATATTATTTACCAATTTATACATATTATATTAATCACAAATAAGATAGGTAAAATGAAATGAATGAAATGAAATAAATGAAATGAAATAAAATGAATGAAATGAAATGAATGTATTTAGGTATTTTACTTTTACTTTTACTTTGAGAATCAATTTATTTATCTAGCTAGTAATAACAATATAAACCTTCTAGCCCAATAACGGGTTACTCTTTTTTAATAATTTGCACATAAAAGACTCAAAACTAAAAAGGAAAATCACCATAGATCCACAGTCTTCCCGTCAGCGGATATGACGTCACTGGCCAGGTAGTATCTTGAGAAGGCATAGATAACAACAGAATGGTATAACGAGGATAGAACCCACGCGCCGAAATACGGCCATGACAGGAGACGGTTCTTCCGTATGTTCCTGTATAGCATTGGGTTGCTGGAAACAAATAAATAATATATATTGAACATCTTGGAAAAAAATTACCAAGTTATATTTGTTGAACCTATCATGCAATTGAATTTTAGGTTTTTAAAGTATATATTTATGGTATTTAAATAAATATTGAAAATTTTTCAAACAATAGAAAAAAATCCCGGCTCTATTATTAAGAGAAATTACAGGTTTTAAACTTTACAAAAAATGCCATAGATCGCGACTCGTTTGGGTTAGAATTTTCTGCGTGAGAGGAGGTGACCCCACGGCCCACCCCCACACGCACGTTACAGATTATCTACCATTATTGGGAAACCCTGTATACAATGAGTTAGTACCATTAAAGTTTTTTGGCTATTATTATCAAACAATTTTCATGTTGACATTGTACTTTACTCAGTGGTCCTTCGAGCTTAGGTACAAACCAGCAACCGATTAATAACAACCTGATTTTAATTACAGTTTCAATAAAATAGTTTGTGTTTGAATTACACATTAATTACAAACATTGTACAAATTATATGCAAAACAAGCGAATATGGATAAACGAATTTATTTTTAATTACAGTTAATTACATAAAAAAAGTATTTAAAAGACATAAAGTGAAGTCCCATGTCCCCTAGTGGGGTAAGGGGCAGATGCATTATCCATCTGTTTCACTGATCGATTTTCAATAGGGACAAGTAGGTGTGTCCTTCTGTGTCCTGCCAGACCGAGACAATTTTTTTCTTCGTCTCTACCGGGACTCGAGCCTATTACCCCTCGGTGCTACGCTCACGCGTGAACCACTGTACCAAGGAGGCAGTCTAAAAGATATACATTTGTATTAAATAGTAAGATATACTTACGCGAGTAATAAATCTTTAGGCCACCGTTGTTCCGTAACAGACAGTACGAGACAGGGAACTGACGTGAACACGAGGTTGTAGAACGTTAAGTACATACTGTCGTATACCGATTGCGTAGAAAACGCCGATTGGATTTGGAAGAATAACTGTGGAAGAATTAGTTTATTTAAATGACTATTTATTTACACTTTACTATGCTGGTATAGAGAACAGATGCTTAAAATTAGAATATAAAATTAAACCATAAATGAGTTGGACAATATAGGTGATTACAACTGTTTCATTTTTAACAAAGATGAAGATGAATTTGTATGGATTTTGTTTTAATGTTTCATCAGAATTGCAAAGTGTAAAAATCTAAAGAATTCTAGTAAACAGTAATATAGATAATATTTTCCACTTTCCATCTCTTTCTCTGTAAGAACAATAAACATATTATATTGAATAACGTGTAAAACTTACCATAATATTTCCTAGAATTAAATTCTTATAAAAGAAGTAAAGTATGAGTGTGGCAAGTCGTTGGTAATACCAGTGTCCTAACACTAGGAGCATCTTTTTTACTTTCGAGAACTTTGTAAACGCGAAATCAGCTGATCTGGAAAAATAGGGTAAGATTGCTTTTGGACAATATTTCAATTTTAATCTTTAAAGGTAGCATTTTCTACTATTGGGTTTAAACGTATTTAGATAACTAAGTAAGTAAGGTAAAACTATATTCGAACCTAGAAAATGTGACACACACACTTAAATATTTTTTTAGCATCAGAGGTTAACAAAAGCAATTTAAATAAAGGAGTTCAAATACTTTAAAAAATTTGCTGAAATTTCTATAAATGTTTACCGAAAAGCCAAAATACTGACAAATTTTTTTATTATTTTTTTCATGTTTACCTTGCAGCCTGATGCCCCTCTTTGCCGAAAATACCGAAGCCAACATGAGCCTCCTGTATCATGGATATGTCGTTAGCTCCATCGCCGATAGCCGCTGTTATCGGATGTTCTGAACAATTCTTTATTAGTTTTACTATCTGGAATTAAGTTTTATTATTTATAAGTGCAATATTATGGGTTGTTAAGTATGTATAATTATCAATTATATATGATGTTTTTTTTTTTGCAATAATGACTTCCCGATTCCGTATGAAGTAAGCATTTATACTTTGACAGATGAATTAAAAAAGAAGTTTAAGTACTGTAGATAAAAAATTCATAGAGTATGGTCGCTAAAACAAGAGAGAATTGTTTACAGTCAAAAGTTTACAGGCATTTTTTTTCTTAATTTTTTTTAGGGCCAGACCTAAGAAAAATGTTTTGTTAGACCTTTTTCTATTTACCTTAGCCTTCTGTATTGGGGACAGCCTACAACACAGTACTGCAGTACACTTCATAGAAATATCCACAAACTCGTCCGCAAGAGCAGTATCCAAAACCGCCGCCATACTAGTGCCATCGACGACCAGAGTTAGATCTCTGTACCCAGGCTCTGTGACCATTTGATGGCAAAGGGCTAAACTATCCTTAAGGGCCTCCTCATCTTCTATGCCCACTAGGAACATGCGACGGTCGTTTTCCGATATATGTGCGCAGGATTGGGACACGTTTATCGCTGTTTCCACCTGGAATAAGGTAATTGATGTCGTTATGGTATAATTTTTAGAATTTGGGAATATTATTTTCAAAGTTTAGAAAGAAATAACAGCGAAAGGATTAAAAAATTTAAATCGGTTTAAATGGTATGAAAAAAAAGATTACGTTATGCTGAAACAGAATGCTAATTATTGACACACAGCCTCAAACTTATTTGACTTTTCTGGAGTGAAATTATTCAGCTTCTCGACATTTTTTAACTATTAATCAAAAGTTATGAGGAGGGGCAAGTTTGATTTCAATAACATAGGAGGCCAGCTAAAGTATCCTATATTTGCTCTATATAACCCACCTTATCCCCAGTTAACACCCATATCTTGATACCAGCTCGTCTCAAAGTAGCCAATGTATCAGCTACATCATCTTGCAGACAGTCCTCAACAGCTGTAGCTCCCAGAAGTGTAAGCTGTTGCTCTAATACCCGGTACTGCTGGGCTACTTGCTGGAAACCAGTTTCTCCTTAAGGAGCACAAAGTTTACGCATTACGCACCTTATCCCCAGTTAACACCCATATCTTGATACCAGCTCGTCTCAAAGTAGCCAATGTATCAGCTACATCATCTTGCAGACAGTCCTCAACAGCTGTAGCTCCCAGAAGTGTAAGCTGTTGCTCTAATACCCGGTACTGCTGGGCTACTTGCTGGAAACCAGTTTCTCCTTAAGGAGCACAAAGTTTACGCATTACGCACCTTATCCCCAGTTAACACCCATATCTTGATACCAGCTCGTCTCAATGCTGCCAACGTATCAGCTACATCATCCTGCAGACAGTCCTCAACAGCTGTAGCCCCCAGAAGTGTGAGCTGCTGCTCTAATACCCGGTACTGCTGGGTTACTTGCTGGAGACCAGCTGCTGTTGTGCACTCGATCAGCTTTATAGCTGGAATTAATTTCTTGATCTTTTATGGTGTATTGAATAATAATAAATCGTTTATTTTCCACCATAATTAGCTACTTTCAATGACCCAGGCTCCTAATATAGTTATAAACTGTTTTTCAGGAGCCTGTGTTCACGCAAAGTTATATTACACTAATACAATGGCGTATACACGAGTTCATTCAGCTTAAATAATTTATTACATTCAAAAAAATTCAAAATTCAAAATTCTTTATTTGGAACAATAAAAACACAGATACAAAAAACTTATGAACGATGGCACCTATAAAAGCTTAAAAAAGCTGTGGCACAGATGCCAACGCCCGCCTCCATACATTAGAAGTTCCAGTGACTAACATTTTTACAGTAATAATTCCAAAAGAAAAACACAAGAAAACAATAAAAGTAAGTAAGACGATTACACAAATTTAAAAAGACATAAATGTGCAGGTGTGTATATGTATATGTGAGAGTGTGAGATTGTATGTATGTGTGTGTATATGTGAGAGCGAGATTATGTAAGTTGTGTAGAGGTGTGTGAGGAATGTAGAAGTTTAGATGGTGGTTTTAATAATTTCTTCAGTTTTTTCATAGGAGAGGGATAAAAGCCATTTAAGAAGTATTGTCTTTAGCTTATGGTGACAAAGTGGGTAAATATTAAGGACCCGATTAATTTTATTGTAGATACAAGAACTAATGAAAGGATAGTGGCGACTAGCTACTGCTGTTCTTCAAAATTTAATAACACAAACCCTGTCGTTTCTGCGCCTAGAATTTATGAAGTCTGAGTCATACACGGTATCTGAGTGCTTCCTCAAAACAACTTTGAGAATAAACAATTGTCTTACGGTAAGAACTTGGCAAAGGGCATATAATTCGGTGGTTGGATAGCGGAGAGGTTTGTTAACGAGAGCTTTGAGGATAGCCCGTTGGGCTCGTTCCAGTCGTATCATCAACGATTTGACACAACCTCCCCAGGATGTTATGCAATAAGAGGTAACCGACTGAATCAATGCATAGTAAACATTTTTTAAGTAACACAAATCTAGGACTCCTCTGAGGCGTTTAAACACATATGTTAGTTTTCTGATTTTAGAGCATACAGTATCAATCTGTTGCTTCCACGAGAACGTTTGGTCAATTGTGACACCCAGATATCTCAAGCTAGTGGCCCTTTCAAGACTTATACAATTGCATTGAACACAAGGGTCGGTCTTGAGACAATCGTGGGCGGATATGTTGAAACTTGAGGGGGGCAAAGAAGAAAGTTTGGGGGCAAAAGTTATGTATTTACTTTTAACAATATTTAGAGTAAGAAGGTTTTGTCGGAGCCACTCTTGAATAATATTTAGGGCATTTTCAGCGACACTTCGAACCTCTTCCCAAGTTCGGGCATGGATAATCAAAGCAGTATCATCGGCATACGAAATTATTTGACAGTTGTTGATAGTCATGTTACATAGATCATTTATGTAAATGAGAAACAGGGTAGGTCCTAAAACGCTACCCTGTGGTACGCCAAAAGTAACTGGTGCAAGCTCACTAAGAATATCATTAATAACTACACACTGCGTACGTTCAGAAAGATAACTTGTAAAAATATCCAGAACAGAGCCTCGAATACCACAGCGTTCCAATTTAGATAAAAGAATAGAGATAGAGACAGTGTCAAATGCTTTAGAAAGGTCCAAAAAGAGAGTAACAGATTTCATTTTTTGTTCAAAATTATTAATAATGCTATTAGTCAAAGATAACAATGCATCTTCTGTGGATAGGCCACGTCTAAAACCGAATTGGTTTTTTGAAAGTACATTATTAGAGTTCAGAAAAGTAAGGAGCCTATTATTTAGCACTTTTTCGAAGATTTTAGAAATAGCTGAAAGCACAGATATGGGGCGGTAATTAGAGACACCATCTCTATCTCCACTCTTGAAGATCGGGTGGACAACAGCTCTCTTAAAAACAGTTGGAAATATGCCTTTTGAGATAGAAAGGTTAAAAACGTGACATAGAATAGGGACGAGTACATGCCTCGCAGATTTAAGGACAGATGTGGGTATCCCATCCCAGCCAACAGCACATTTGTCTTTAAGATTGCAAATAATTTTATGGATTTCTTCATTTTCGATGCTCAACAGTACCATCGAGTTTACAGAAGATTGTGAAGGGTTTTGTGAAAAAGCCTCAGGGGTATTATAATAATTTGAGGTAGCATTCCGAGTACCGTGAATAATTTTATAAGCCATATGAAACATTATTAATTAGGTAGAGGTATTTGTTGATCACCTATAGGTAGCAATAATTACATTTAAATTGATCATTTAAACTGAATTCGTTTCCAAAACAAAGAATAAGACTTTCAAACCTGAAACTTTATAAAAAAGAAGTCTTGAGAAGGCTCACAAGAAAAGATATTTAGTACTTTTCTATCTCATATCAAGTGAAGAAAGTTATGCCCTCTGTCTTAATTCCCTACATTCTAAAAACAAATTAAAAAAAAAAAACATAAAATTTAACTTTGAAGATTATCTTTAGTATCTTTAATCATCACCTCATTAAATTAACGAAATTAGTGTACGAAATTAAATAAGCCATATAATGATAAATTTATTGACTCACGGATAAGTTTAAAAGATAAGGTAAAATACATAGAAATCATTCACGTAATACCCGACTCCCGAGCAATCTATCCCTGTATAAAACTTTTTACAAATCCAATTAGCTGTTTTTGCGTGAAAGAGGAGCAAACGACGGAGATCTAGTATAGGTATTATATAACAATTGACTCGAAGGATCTCTCTTCGTTCAATGAAATCGTAAATTAAAATAATCATTCACAAGAAAGTCATAAATATATAAATTATTAATTGTCTTATCAGCTATTTCTTACTATATGTTTGTTGATTACCCCTAAAACACTTTATTTGTTAGATTGAATACACGTAATAAATGTAGATTTAACTGATAATTAAGCTGATAATGTTAACATACGTAACATGTGATTGTATATGGAGGCTTAAAAACCCAACTTTTGAGGAAAAAACGTACTAATCAATGAATGTTTCGATTTATGATATAAAAAGACAGACAGATTTACTTCACCTTTTTTGAGAACATTTAAAAATGAACTGTTATTGATTGCCATTGATTGCAAGGGTTAATAAAGCGTGTTGCACCATTTTTGTGCAGTGTTTATAAGTATTTAGATTATATATAATTTGAGCCAAATTTTAATGTAAATGTTCTCTACTCACATTCTGTAACCTTCTCATATTCCTCCCTAGGTATTTCCCTGTACGCAATGGCCAGCGTCCTTAAGCCTTTATTGGCGAACGTGTTGATATCTCTGTCTGTTTCCTCTATTAGTACAGAATCCTTGCATATTGGGAACACTGATGTTTCCGCTCCTTTACAGAATAACCAAATCTGAAATGATTTATAATCGATTATTTATTGAATTGAGAAAATAATAGTTATTAATAGTGAATTTTTACAAATAAGTTTAAATTGAGGTGGGAAAATTAACAAGACTTAAAAAGGCGGGAACAACATTATTCAAAAAACGTCTACCTACAAGAAATATAATTGATTCCATCAATGTTCAAGATTTTGAATTATTTTTAGATAGAAAATCATCTGTGATATTTGAAATAAATAATTTAGCGTTAATACGAAGATTATTATGACCAGGTTCAAGCAAAATAATAAGGATACCTAAATAGAAGGTCAATAATAGGCTTTTTAATTTGATTGCTTTGTAGGTACATCAAAAAACTATAACTGACTTTTTTAGTACTAACTAATTTAATTTAACCTTTCCTCTAACCTGTATATTTTGAATTAATAGTTCTAAGATGGTTTTGAGGGAATTGTCTACTCTATTTAATGTTAAGAATTAGGATCAAAGTCGTGAGAACCTAGTTAAGAATTAATGTTTATCTGCCTATTAAACGTTATCTGTAACATTATGATTTTATATTTTGACATCATGTTTGTCCTCGATAATATCGTAATTGAAAACTAATATTAGATTATTTTGTAAAATATCAATGCCATAATTTTCGAAATTTATCTTATTTTTACTTGTTTCCAAACAAACTATCGAAACAAGAAAAGCCGATATAGATAAGCATATAGTATATCAATTTTAACTCCAATAGTAAACTGCAGATTTACAATCGGATATAATCTTAACTAACGTCAATCAAACTAGCCAAGGGCAGTACCTTTCCGTCCTTATCTCTCACGATCACGGACATTCGCTTCCTTTCCGACGAGAACTCTATTAACTGCAGTCTTTCATACATTTCTGTTTGTTCCCCAACTTTTAGAACCAAACTATTTCCTTCCTCTCCTAAAAAGGTCACTTTAAATCTATCTGCTGCTTCGACTAGGGCTTTTTCATCAGGACTACTGCCTTGGTAATCCATTTTGCTACCATTTTCATTTATAATAGCGTTCCAAGTCACGCTATCTATCACTGTGCTGTTCCCACTATTTTTAGTAATTTTCTTGCGTCGAAAGAAATTCATTAATTGCATATTCCCAGTCCCAGAGAGACGGGCACTCAATTTCTTTATGTCCTCGTTAGAGACTTGCACGGAGTGGCATAGAGCGATGATTTTGAAGAAAAATTTAATGTCTGTCTGGAATAGAAAAGTCACTTAAGGATAGTGTTAAGATTTTGAAGAATATTAAAAAGAGAAAATAAAATTTAAAAAATAAATACAAAAAGAGATAAACTACATAAAGAAAAACAAACGTGTGGCAGCCCTTTGGCAAAAAGGAACTCAGAATTTTGCTGTGCCTTCAACAGCACAGTACTTGTATTGGGGAAAGTGTTATTTCTGAAAAGGTGTTTTATATAAGGAAAAACAAATTGGTATGACATTTTTCTGCACTACAAAATTCGCTTAAGAATTCTGATATGATATTGAAAATAGTGCAAAAAGTAAATATTTGATAGCATTCGCTTATCAATTGATAAGCATTGGAAGCTGATTTTTGTTTGTAAAAAACGTGGTTTGTATTAAATCGACATGTGATTTGTATTTGGCATTGAAATAATAATCTTTATATGTAATCGATAATTATTAATTATTATTGCACTGCACAATAATCGAATGCGGATATAAACTGTTTATTTGTATCTTCTCCTTTATCATGTCTGTATGAAATTAACTATACATATAGTTGTATATATATACATATACATAGATAGATTATTAGTGTTTTAATAGCATAAAATTTTACTCGAGAAACAAACAAGTGAAGTGGGGGCTAAAACAAAAATAAAAAGAAGTCCTTACAATAAAAAAATTAAATAATTATACTATACGTAACGGTAACACTACAAAAATTACAACTATAGTAATAACATCATTTCAATATTTCATTTTATAGCATTCAAATGCTTCCCAAATGATAAATTTATAAATATAAAACTTTAGATCACTACGCGGGATTCAAACCCGCGTCTTATTTACTAAACCAGGACAACACTGAAACTTTACATAAATTTTCACACATCCCACTTTATAAAAATAGCAAAAAAAAAACCTTTAAAGCCCTCCCTTACAAATCCCCACTGACCTGAAGCGTATCAACCGGCTCCTCTAACCTCCCCGTATCATACAATCTCCCTTCCTTTTCCTCGAACATACTCCCTCTTATAGAACAGGCTTTAAAAGCCATCAGGTTCTTGGTAAGAGTGCCAGTTTTGTCCGAAAAGAGGACTTCCACTTGCCCCAATTCTTCGTTAAGGTCGGAAGTGTTTGCGACAGCTGGCCGGCCGGTTTCCTCGCAGCGGAGGTCTTCGTCCCAACCTATGAAGAGGGCTCCTGTGGAAAAGTGAATTTTTTTTTCCTTTTTTGGTGATTTTATTGATATAAAATTAAACTATTACCGCCAAAACAAATGAAATGATAGAAATGAATTAAATTCATTAAATTAATGAAATGGTAAATGGTAATAATTTTTCATCTAAAGAGCGTGAGTGCCGAGCACACGTGTCAGAAGTGAAACTACTTCGGCAAGGTTTAAAGATATCAAAATCGTCGAAAAAATAACTTATTTTAACTCAGGGTATAAAGTAATGGTTTAACTTTAAAACAGCGTTTAAACTTGTCCTTATTCTTATTTTTCTGGTCGTTCTAATGTATCAAGATAAAATATACTATTGACAAGTCAATAGATATATAAATAGATGATAGATACTTCTATGGTAGGTACTAGTTGATATTCCGAGATTATGTATTGTTCTTAAATTTAACATTTATTATCAGTACAGCTACTTTCTTGTTATCATCGAGGTCTAAATATTCAAAATCAAAAATATTTATATCGAAAACTTTATCCACCGCAAAGACACAAACAAGTTCATTTATTTCGTTTCATTCATTTCATTCGTTTCATTCATTTCATTAATTTCATTCATTCGATTCATTTCATTCATTTCATTAATTTCATTCATTCGATTCATTTCATTCGTTTCATTCATTTTTTCATTTCATTTCAAGAAATTTTACAAATAGTCAAAATAACTTACCTATAAACTTATACAACTCAATCGTCACATACAACGACATTGGTATAATATAATAATACAATAGCAGAAACGAGAATAAGTCCTGCAAAACTCCGCCCCAAGTCAAGGGAAAACTCGTGTCTAAGCCAAAGTATTCTAATCTCTCTGGATTCCACATTTCTAGTAATATCTTTGCTATTAGAGAACCAGTCATTTCGAAAATTAAAATGTAAATGAGGAGAACTATGAAGGAATTCACTGCCAGTTCGCTGGATGAGAATTTGTTGCTTGCGTATTTAGAATTTAACGCCAGTTTTGTTTCTTCTCCTGCAAAATGGGTTAAAAAATGTATATATTTCTACCATTGCAACAACATTATCATATGCAGTTTTTATTGAATTTTCGGTTACAACTTTTAATAGCATAAAAAGCTTAAAGAATGATCAATACAATGTTCTAAAAACTGATTGTGGCAAAGGGAAATTCATTCTTGTAACATCCTGTTTATTTATTTAAAAGATTTAGAAATTTCTACCAATTTTATTTGGTTCAGAACATTTCATCAATGTATTGACCTCCCACCAAAATTTTCGTTAATAATTCCACAAATTACCCTAAAATCTTACCAGTATACACAGCACATCCTATAGCCCATTCCGTGTTCTTTACCCGGGAGCCTCTCAGCATGATATTATCAGTATTTAAGAGCATACTATCCTGCCCAGGTATTTCTATTCTTCCATAAAACGTATATAAATCAGCCACTGGGTTTGGCACTTCGATACGTATGCCAGGGGGAATCATATCTAAGAAATTATTATAGGTAAGATAAGTCAGACTTTTTTTTGCAAATATTAATCGAAACTAACAGTGATAAAAGGAAAAGCGTAATTTCATCTACAATATATTTATAATAACTAGCGCTCCGCGGTTTCACCCGCGTGGCTCCGCTCATGTTGGTCTTAGCTTAGCATGATAATATACAGGGTGTAATCGTTAAGTGTGCACAAGCGATTATTCCGTAACTATTGCAGATATCAAAAAACTTTAAACTGATATCGAAAGTACTTAACCTAATGAGTAAAATGGCCATAATAAATTTTTAAAAATAAAACGAGAAATAACCAAAAATGTTACATTAAACGCTCCCATACAATTTATTTCCCATACATTTTGTATTCATAGTAGATTTTCGAAGTGACGTCCTTATTGTGCAATACAATGAGGAGGTCTATTTACAGTTTCTAAATGAACTTCCCTCCAAATTTGCGAAGTAATTAAAGCAGAAAACCAAAAAACCAAAAATAAAAAGCTAAAATCTTTCATATTAAATGTATAGGTTGATCCAAAAGTAAGGATAATTGGGTATTTCCTGTGCACATAAAAATATAATATAAATGTTTTATGCTTGCTCATGTAATCACTAAGTTATCACAAAAAAATTATATCTACAGGCCACATTTCCAAGTATTAACATTAATTTTAATGTGAACAGTGCGAGCCAGAATGTTTCCCGACGAAAAGAAGAAACAACGATTCGACATTTAGAGGGTGAATTTCTAAATTTTTAATGAGATCAGGATAATTTTTTGTCACGATTTGTGACCATGGGCGTTACCTGGGTTCACCATGTTTATGCTGAAACCAAGAAACAATCAATGGCCTGGATGCGAGCTTCCAAAGTGACGGTGAAGATTTTCAAAGTGAAAATTAGTGGGATAGATTAAAGCCGTAGTTTTTTGGGACGCTGAAGAAATGTGGAATATTTTGTATATTAGTTAGAAGACTATCTAGAGAAATACATAATTATTTTAACTGTAATGTTAACCTTGTTTAATATTGATTATCATTACTTTTGGATCAACCCATGTACATGGGATATTCATATCTCATACTAAATGTATGGGAGGGCTTAAAGTAAATTTTTTAGATATTTCTCGTATTATTTTTTAAAATTTATTATGGCCATTTTACTCATTAGGTTAAGTACTTTCGATATCAGTTTAAAGTTTTTTGATATCTGTAATAGTTACGGAATAATCGCCTGTGCACACTTAACGATTACACCCTGTATAGCCTATAGCCTTCTTCGATGAATGGACTATCTAACACTGAACTGAAAGAATTTTCAAATCGGACCAGTAGTTCCTGAGATTCAGATATCATCACGCTACGACCAACGGAAGAGAAGTCACGGGGGTGAAACCGCGCGGAGCAGCTAGTTATAGTATAAATTTAGTGGATCATTGGGAATTGGAATCAATTGAATTCAGGTCGCTATAATTTATGTTCAATTAAATATTAAACACATTAATTAAAGAGCCATAAAGAATAGATTACAGAGCAATAAATATTATGCCAATCATTAATTGAAAGTGACTAGAAGATATGTTAGTTTACTAGTTTAACATTTATTATTTTACTGTAACTCTCAAATGAGAAATCAACAAGGGAAAATAACAACGTTATTATCGGATAACTTAAATCCATTAAATTTGTACCCTATTTATTTACTCCAACCCATTTCAACCTTACTAACCTGCAGTATACCCAACCAAGGGCGCAGGTACCCTCAAAGTCTTGAGATTAGTCTCCCCATCCAAGTTAGCCGTGGTCACATAGCACTTGCCCCTCTCCCCCGCAGAACACAACAGCACCAAATCCGCTGGTACTTCCCTACCTCGCTTCACTCGTACTAAAGTGCCAGGTGCGATAGTGGAGTTACGGACCTCCTTTATTACACCCTTGTGGACGATTTCCACTGGGAACAATGTTATTGTAATGTACTTGCTACTAATTATGAAAGCTTGGTGTTATGAAGATTTTCATAGGAATGACTTTGTCACATATAAACAGCATCGGAAAATTGATAACATTGCAGTTTGGATTTGAAAATTTTTTACTTTACATGCAGGTGTGGTATAAAACCTTTTGATTAGAATATTTTTGAAGTGAAACTTCTTTATCGGGGTTGGACAAAAATTTAGTGCGTTACGCCATACTCGTGACATTTTTAAGGTCATAAAGAAGTTTCACTTCTTACGTGTGTACTCTAGTAAAAAAAATGTATGCGTGTACCTACTAGAGTACACACGTAAGAAGTGAAACTTCTTTATGACCTTAAAAATGTCACGAGTGTGGCTTAACGCAAAAATGTCACGCGTACGGCGTAACGCAAAAATATCACGCGTACGGCGTAACGCAAAAATGTTACACTAAATTTTTGTCCAACCCCGATAAAGAAGTTTCACTTCTTTTTTTTATTGATAGTCTTCTTATGAACAAATAAAACCGGCCAAGTGCGAGTCGGGCTCGCGCACAAAGGGTTCCGTAGCAGCAAATATAATAAATTACAGTTAAATCAACCTATCTCAAAAACTATAAGAGATACTTTGATCAAACCAAAAATCGTTGAAAGAGTTAATTAGCATGCATCACCTCTATTTTTTTTAGAATTTTATACCCCGTAGTTATAAAAATAGAGGGGGGGGGACATACTTTTTACGACTTTGAGAGCTGATATCTCAAAAACCGTTCACTTTAAGAAAAATGTTTTTTAGAAAACTTTATATCATTTTAAAAGACCTTTCCATTGATACCCCACACGGGTATGTACATCGAAAAAAAAAATTTCATCCCTCAGTTACATGTATGGGGGGCCCCACCCCCAATTCTTTTTTTTACTATTTAGTGTCATATTTTTGTAGCGGTTCATACAACACATATTCCCATCAAATTTCATCACTGTAGTACTTATAGTTTCCGAGTAAATCGGCTGTGACAGACGGACAGACGGACAGACGGACAGACGGACATGACGAAACTATAAGGGTTCCGTTTTTGCCATTTTGGCTACGGAACCCTAAAAATGGACTTATCTTCGGAATCTGAGATAAGGAACCGGGAATACCTTCAATTATTATGGTGATAAAGCTATCTAAAAGTCTCACAAAATCTTGTATCTGCGTTGCATTAATCGCGATAATAACTTATATTCCGTAGTATTGTGGCAAAGGAAAATTCCGTACCTAAATTTTCAAATCAACCCTTACTAAGCAGATCAAATCTGTTCAAAATATTTAAAAACATGGTACAATAAAGGCCTCTCTACTTATCTTAAAGATGTTGAAATCATTTTATTCGAGATAGTCTATAAATATCCGCAATAATTATGTAATGTATCATTTGTACATGATAACAATCGATTAATTTGATACGTAAATTGGATTTTTTTGAATTGAATTATCAAAAAATGCAGTTTCTGTATAATTCTTTAATTTAATCTGAGTAATATTTAATAAATTGAAGTACAACAAAAGTTAATTTTGTTTACATAACCCTGATTATTATCGCCATTTTAGAGACCATAATTATCTAATATCTAGTACACATAAAATCACAACAAATGCAAGTTCAATTAACGATAACTAAATTAAGTGCTTATAAACGTGGTACACGCTGTATCGTTACGATATCGTTATCTATGACAAACTCTGATTTTCAATTGTTTTCATTAATATGAGTTTTTCAAATTTATTCATAATTAATCATTCAATATACGGAAAACAGGTAAAAATTAATAAAAATACGAGATGGCGGCATTTTCAGATAAATACTTTTCCATTTTCAACCGACTATGAAAAAAGGACGTTCTCTATTCGACTGCATTTTTTTTGGGTTGTCTATCTCCAATCTTCAAACTTGGTGAACCGATTTTGATGATAATTTTTCGGCCTCCCACTTAAATTTTGTTCAGTTCGAAAGGTAGTATTTTGTGTAAAAAGAATAATTATTGTCTGTCATACAACAAAAAAAAACTTAAAACAACGATAACAGCAACATTTAGTTATGAGGTATTTTGTTTGCTTTGGCTATCACCGGGTGTGGGTATTTGCACCAATCTACCCATGCTTTGACAGAATAAATGAATGAATCGTCACTTTTACCAAAGCGGTTTTTCCTATCAATATACTTATCGTGCCGTGATCAGGAAACATTGGTATATAAAATTTTATCTCTACTCTGCATTGAATCATAAGGAAGTCTAAAATTGTCAGTTGTGAAATCATCAATGCGGTGAGTTACGTAAAAATAACAGACAAGTAGGTGTAAAACTTACAGGGTTTCACCCTGCCCGGGAATGGGATACCCTGTACAAAAAAAATAAGACGTGTGGTACTCGAGTCTCGAGGACTGTTAAGGTAAAGCCACAGTATTACCATTATTTCCTACAGTAGTGCGACGAATGTACTTGTGCAGAGAAACGGAGGGGAACTGGCGGGGGTCGGGCGACGCGGGCCGCGTAAAGCAAACACGCTTACGTGCTGGCCACGGACAATTCGCTATAGCGAAAATTCGCGCGGCGCGACTGGCGGCGCGTCTTGCGAATGAATCAAATGTATGGAAATGTACTGGGCATGCCACACGCAGCGGCGACCAGCGAGACGACCGGCGAATTTCCCCGAGCGAATCGCGCGGCACGACTAGCGATCGAAACAAATGTATGAGTTATTACGGCGCAGGCCACGGAGTCGAGCGGCAGACGCGGCGACTACTCCCGGAGCGAACTTAATTTCAAATAGTTTGTTTTTTTTTTCGCGAAAATGGAGACGGAAGCTTTTATTGCAGAAATTCTAGCTAGACCAGCTATTTGGAAGTCTAGCCACCCGCAACATAATTTTTCATCATGCCTATATTTTTCATATTTTTGGTGGAATTCTCCGTCTGTAACACGATTTCTATTTAATTCGTGTACTCCACTATATCTTCCAAACATTAAATCTTTAGCAAAAAAGCTGCTACTCTCCAAACAACGTCGAGCTAACTTTGATAAAGCCATCTCGACTCCTCGTCTACACTGGTCGCGGCGGCGAACGCAACTGCCCGTGGCGTGCTTACCGCGCCGCGCGAATTGTCGCGCCGCCCGTCGCGCCGTCGGTCGCGCCGCCGGTGTCCGTGGCCAAGGTGTTAGTTTGCTTTACCTAGCGCGAAAGGATGACGCAGTCGTATTTTTTGTGTAATAATTTTATTATACATAGGTACTTACATATTCTATTATGGCGCGCACAAACTGTTCGGTTTACGGATGTAAATCTACATTGAAATCCCAGAAGGAAACAATATTTCAGAAAGATTGTATTAATTGTATCTGTTGAATTAAAATCAAAGCTATGTATATACAGTGCAACCTCGACATAACAAATCTGAAGGGAACAAATAAATATTCGTTATATCAAGTAATTCGTTGAACTGAGGTTCGTTATGTTGAGGTTAGGTTGGTCTAAAATTCGTTATAAAGAGGTTTTTTACGTTTCTGATCCATTTCAACTTGAATCTTTAACAATAGTGACGAGCAGCAGTGTTCACATTACTTTCCAATTTAAATTAAACAAAAATGATCGTTTTACGAACAAAAGCATGTCGAAACCTGTCACAACATGAATCACATACATATGAGGTTAAGAATCATTACATTGGTTTGAACTTTATATAAAGGTTTTGGGTTGACGAAATTCGTTAATTAGAGGTATTTATATGATTAGTGATAGTTAAAAATTCGTTATAAAGAGGTGGTTCGCAAAAAATGTTCGTAATGTAAAGGGATATTTTATATTGAATCTTATGGACAATTCAAGGGGATTACGAAAAATTCGTTAAATCGAGGAAATCGTTATATTGAGGTACGTTATATTAAGGTTGCACTGTATGTTGTCCTCATTATTTTCTAATCAGATTGTACATCCCAATGCGAATGCATTACTTAGTTAAATGTTATAATATACAATTAAGAACATCCAAAAATAAAGTGTCCACGTAAATAATATTTAGCAGTGCAATATCTGTAATATTTAGCAGTGCAATATTTATGAACAAATAATTACATCAGATTTAATAATCGCAATTATTTTGAATGTACATATGAATAAAGATTTCATCATAATAAAATAATAATCACAATTGTTCTATTTCCCATTTGTTGCAACCCTAGCGTATTTTCGTGTGGCAGCGTAAGTACCTACGCTGGCGGCGGCATCGCGCGACATCAAAGGCGATTCCTTACTGTAGGAAATAATGGTAATACTGTGGTAAAGCTATTGAAGTGGGGAGCGTGAGGTTTTTTCGTTACGGAATTTCTCGATTCGGTCCCCGCGCTCAAGGCCCGCGATAGAAGCTATGCAATAGCTTAAAAAAATACAAAAGGCTACTCATTAGCCATTTTATAGACAGATATATTTAACCATGGAGATTATGGGTCTCAAAGACCCAAAGGGTCAAACGGAGATATGTTTTCTTGTTAGTGTGTGTTTTTACAGTAGACATAATAATACCTACAATAAAGTACAAATGGTAACTCACCTATTTGATTATTGACTTTATTATCCGCTCTATGTCGCAGCCAGTCTTCATACCCTTGCTTTACGGCAGTCACGAAGACCATAAAGGTAAGTGGGGCTATACTCGTGAACGGCGATACTGGACTATCTGTGAAATGAGACTTCTTAAACAATTTTTTTATCACCTTAAACTTTAAACAGCAAAGTCTGTTACAAATTTTGTGCAAAATGTAATAAATCGTAACTACATGGTTTCGTAAAAAAGTTAAAAAAAAACACGCTGATATGACGCTCTTTTCTATTGCAAAAGGTTCCAATTTGAAAGCAAGGTTCTATGAAACCACAGGTAAATGCTCGCTATGAGCATTGCACCGAACAGAGCGTCGAGCACTCGCAAGATAATTATTATAAACTAGCGGTCCGCCCCGGCTTCGCCCGTGGTACATGTTTACGTTTTCTCTACATAAGAACCATCCTCGTACTTCAAGGAATATAATAAAAAAAGAATTATCGAAATCGGTTCAGCCGTTCTCGAGTTATGCGCTTACCAACACATTTTGCGATTCATTTTTATATATAAGAAGATATAGCATAGAATTGAAAATACTCTAGGAAACTGAGCTTTTATCTGCTGAGCTTTAATCTTATTACACAGAAAAGCACGAGGAAATGATCTAGCAACTTATTACTGACCTCAGTTTGTACATACATTTGATAATCTGAAGTACCTATTTATAGTTGAAAAGGGGAAGTACCTTCCCGTAAGGTATTAACCTAACAAAATATTTTAGATAATAAACACGCCTTTAGTCTATGTTGTTGATAAACATTGATAATAGGCCAGTAGAAATCGACACTAAAAAACCCTAAATTCGCAAAGCACGATGTAGATTTGAATTTTTGGTATGTTATTTGGATCAGTTAGGGTGATGTAAATCCCAATTTGCAACTTCGAAAAAGTTGTGCTCGCTGCGCACCACGTGATAAACTGCGAAAATTTTGGACTTTTTTCACTTTTTGCTCTAAAAGTTATAAACTATGCGTTTCCGACAAGTATGATTCAGTACATAAATTAAGGTTATTAAATTTGCAACAATTTAAGCCTAACCGCAGCTCTCTAAACCTTATAACGATTAAACTGTGGCCATTCGAAGATGGTTCATTTTTCCCGAAATATTGAAATTTTTAGTTTTGCTCCCGTTTGAAGCAAAATATTGGCAAAAACCGCTCGTTCTATGAGAAGTTCGTATAATAAAGTTGTAGTGCATTTAATTTTCTTTCATAAGAGCATAGAACAAAGTCTGTGAGACAAATAGTTCACTCACAATATCTGAAAAACAAAAAGAAGGTAGAAATAGATTTTTAAAGAATTGAAACTGAGGGCATATAAAATCATAAAAAGGATAATACTTTTTCATTTGCAGGATAGGTAATTAACAAAATTACAAAGATAATTAAATTTGCAACAATTTAAGCCTAACCGCAGCTCTCTAAACCTTATAACAACTAAGCTGTGGCCTTTCAAAGATAGTCAGTTTTTCCCGAAATTTTCAAATTTTTAGTTTTGCTCCCGTTTGAACCAAAATATTGGCAAAACCGCTCGTTCTATGAGAAGGTCATAAAATAAAGTTGTAGAAAATTTAATTTTGTTAATTACCTATCCTGCAAATGAAAAAGTATTATCCTTTTTATGATTTTATATGCCCTCAGTTTCAATTCTTTAAAAATCTATTTCTACCTTCTTTTTGTTTTTCAGATATTGTGAGTGAACTATTTGTCTCACAGACTTTGTTCTATGCTCTAATGAAAGAAAATTAAATGCACTACAACTTTATTATACGACTTTCTCATAGAACGAGCGGTTTTTGCCAATATTTTGCTTCAAACGGGAGCAAAACTAAAAATTTGAAATTTTCGGGAAAAACTGACTATCTTTGAAAGGCCACAGCTTAGTTGTTATAAGGTTAAGAAAGCTGCGGTTTGGCTTAAATTGTTGCAAATTTAATTAGCTTTGTAATTTTGTTAATTACTTATACTGCAAATGAAAAAGTATTATCCTTTTTATGATTTTATGTGCCCTCAGTTTCAATTCTTTAAAAATCTATTTCTACCTTCTTTTTGTTTTTCAGATATTGTGAGTGAACTATTTGTCTCACAGACTTTGTTCTATGCTCTAATGAAAGAAAATTAAATGCACTACAACTTTATTATACGACCTCTCATAGAACGAGCGGTTTTTGCCAATATTTTGCTTCAAACGGGAGCAAAACTAAAAATTTCAATATTTCGGGAAAAATGAACCATCTTCGAATGGCCACAGTTTAGTCGCTATTAGATTTAGAGAGCTTTAATTAGGCTTAAATTGTTGCAAATTTAATAACCTTAATTTATGTACTGAATGATACTTGTCGGAAACGCATAGTTTATGACTTTTAGAGCAAAAAGTGAAAAAAGTCCAAAATTTTCGCAGTTTATTATTTGCGTATAATCTTTTTTCCTACTTTCCCAAATTTTGTAATTTTGTTAATTACCTATCCTGCAAATGAAAAAGTATTATTCTTTTTATGATTTTATATGCTCTCAGTTTCAATTCTTTAAAAATCTATTTCTACCTTCTTTTTGTTTTTCAGATATTGTGTGTGAAATATTTGTCTCACAGACTTTGTTCTATGCTCTTATGAAAGAAAATTAAATGCACTACAACTTTATTATAGGAACTTCTCATAGAACGAGCGGTTTTTGCCAATATTTTGCTTCAAACGGGAGCCAAACTTAAAATCTCAATATTTCGGGAAAAATGAACCATCTTCGAATGGCCACAGTTTAGTCGTTATAAGGTTTAGAGAGCTGCGGTTAGGCTTAAATTGTTGCAAATTTAATAACCTTAATTTATGTACTGAATCATACTTGTCGGAAACGCATAGTTTATGACTTTTAGAGCAAAAAGTGAAAAAAGTCCAAAATTTTCGCAGTTTATCACGTGGTGCGCAGCGAGCACAACTTTTTCGAAGTTGCAAATTGGGATTTACATCACCCTAACTGATCCAAACAACATACCAAAAATTCAAATCTACATCGTGCTTTGCGAATTTAATGTTAATTTCCACTGGCCTATAATTAGATAATGCGTTTTATAAGTTCCAAAAATGATTATATAAGGCTCGTTTTTCAGATAATCATTCTGAATCAGTTCGCTTTCCTAGAAGAGATTAAAGGATTATACCTATCAATTTAATACCCTATTTTAAATAGGTTATAAATTAAGTGTCTTCTTTGCAATTTATATCTATCAAGGCAATAAAAGCATTGAAGGATGAATCATGGAATATTACAGCAAATACAAACTTTACAAATATAAAACTAGCCAATACTCACCAATAACAACAGAAATAACAGTCACGATGAGGAAGTAGAAATTGACGATCCTCCTCAACTGCTCTGACAGGTTCTTAGGTAGGAAAGTCAGCAGGGTATACTTGGAGGTGCGGATCTTGTTGTGTTTCCGTTTGCTCGTATCCACCGCGCCCACTTCTATCAAACGAGTGCCGGCGGTGGATGATACTTTGTTCGTCTGTTGGGAATACAATATTAGGTGTTACAAGTATTCTGTATTACCAGGGGGGGTCGTGGAAGAATTCTACCAACACCGGTGGCCCCGTCTTTGATACGATTGGACGGATTGCAGTGGTATTTTGGTCAGTAGAAATCCGACATAATCCACAGCCCTCTCCCCGGGGATCGTGGGTATCATCTACACTAGATTTCTAAATAGATTTTTTATTTATTATTAGCTATCGGGAAAAAGAGACAACTGAAGTCAATACCGGCTAATTAGCCGTATTTCAACGTGCCGCTTCCGGAGCGCTTTCAGATTTAATAAAAGGATGTAAAAGAAATAAAAACACCACAGTGGCATTTGCTTTTTTATCAATGATTTTGCTAATCTATGATATTGTAATATAACACTTAACTTAACATATTGTTGCATGATAAATCGTTAAGTAATATTATATGTCCATAATTTATTTTTATTATAATCTACAAAATTTTGTATGACTCATAAGATAATGTGTAATGGCATTGTAATGTGTAAATAGATAATAGGACAGACAGCCTAAAAACTGCTAATCAAAAATATCACTTGCTTTGCCCCGCGGTTTTACTAGCGTGGCTTCGATCTAATTGGTTACCGTGATGTTATACATAACATAGCATATTATTATATTTTTCTCGATAAATGAGCTATCTAACGCTGAAATAACTTTTCAAATGGGACCCTTAGTTCCTGAGATTAGCACATTCAAGCAAACAAATTCTTCAGCCTTATAATATTAGTATAGATTGGATATAAAAAGTAAGAGCATGCAATTATTGCACGTGGAATGTTTTGACCTAGAACATATCGATCAAAGTTTATCAAACCATAATATTGTTTTACTAGCTTTCCGCCCGCGGCTTCGCCCGCTTTGTCTAAAACATAATAAATTATTTACTAAAACTTTCCTCTTGGATCACTCTATCTATTAAAAAAACCGCATCAAAATCCGTTGCGTAGTTTTAAAGATTTAAGCATACATAGGGACAGAGAAAGCGACGAGCAATAAGAATTGTGTAAAATAGATACAATCTGTATACTGTGTAGTAATGCCATATGGCTGCTCTACCATATTTATTAGCGGGTGAAATTAGACTAATTGAGGTTGAAAGAAAAATTTTTTAAAACGTTAGATGCAATTCGCCGTGTGCGGCGCGAAAATACGATGACTGCGGCGAATCAGTTTAAAATTTTAATGTAAATCCGATGAGATCAGTGTAACGCAGGATTGTCACCAAACGCAGGAATAGGTAGGTATACACGTTTATAAATCCATACTAATAATATTATAAATGCGAAAGTAACTCTGTCTGTCTGTCTGTTACTCAATCACGCCTAAACTACTGAACCAATTTGCATGAAATTTGGTATGTAGATATTTTGGTACCTGAGAAAGGACATAGGCTACCTTTTATTACGAAATATGTACCACGGGCGAAGCCGGGGCAGACCACTAGTTCGTGATAAGATAGTATGATACTAAACTTGTATCATCATTTCAAGGTTTTGCTATTTGTATTTACGATTAGGTTTCCACGAATCTTGTGGATAAAAACATTCTCTAGAATTTAACGATAGTCGTAACCAGAAATTAAATTATCAATATGTAACAAAAAACTACTAAGATATATCCAGCAATTTTAACATGAATCTTTGTTCTGAAGCAATGCTAATTTAGATACCTACTGTTTACAAACACAGGAGCTAACTCCTTTGTTTGTAAACGATTATGAGTTTCGTTTGATCTATATATACATATATAATAAATCTGTAGAAGGGTCAATTCTGTACATTGAAAATATTGAAAAAATAAATAGCAGGGGGTGTTACTGAATCGATACCAAACCCAAATATGTGATTAAAAAAATTTTTGTCTGTCTGTCTGTCTGTCTGTCTGTATGTGAAGACATCACGTGACGGTTCGATTTCGATGAAACTTGGTATAATTATACCTTATTATCCTGGGCGTAAAATAGGATACTTTTTATCCTGGAAAAATACGTAGATAAAATCTTAATATTAATTTTTCAGTTTTATCCATAGACGTTGTTCTGTACAACCGCGAACACACGTTGCGTATTATTATAGGCCTATCCGTATTTGGATCCAATAGATATTTATAAGAGGTCATTTTCAGAGTTACTCAGAATGGAGAAATAAACCATCCACGCAAAGACCGACATCCGCGCGGACGGAGTCGCGGGCGGAAGCTAGTGGGTAATAATTTTGAGCATTATAGAAACGTAATAATAGCATTTAAATAAGCAGTGTACGAGACAAACAATAATAAATACGCGAGTTTAGCTGAAAAGTTTGTTAGGTAAGTAGGTGCCTATAATGTAACAGCAATAAATGTAAAATAATATCCTCGATGCAAGGATATTTTGAATTCTTGTATTTTACTTTGAGTTAAGATATTTTTAAAAGCATAAAGTAGAATTTATATTTTTTGTTTTATGGCATTCAAATGCTTTATAAATATAAATTTATAAAGAATAGAAAAAATTCGATCACGAGGCGGGACTCGAACCCGCATCCTTCGCGCCATTCCGGGGCGGATGCCTGACCAACTCAGCCACTCGTGACCCGCCAGAGCAATCGAATTTATTCTATTCTTTCAGTTTTATGTGTCTGAAGGGACACACCGCGCGCCATCTATTGAGATGATTAACAACCATTTCAACCAATATGAAGCACTTTTCAGTGAATACAATATTGTAACGATGGAACACGACCTTTTTTGTTGAATTTATATTTTTTGTTTTATGGCATTCAAATGCTTTATAAATATAAATTTATAAAGAATAGAAAAAATTCGATCACGAGGCGGGACTCGAACCCGCATCCTTCGCGCCATTCCGGGGCGGATGCCTGACCAACTCAGCCACTCGTGACCCGCCAGAGCAATCGAATTTATTCTATTCTTTCAGTTTTATGTGTCTGAAGGGACACACCGCGCGCCATCTATTGAGATGATTAACAACCATTTCAACCAATATGAAGCACTTTTCAGTGAATACAATATTGTAACGATGGAACACGACCTTTTTTGTTGAATTTATATTTTTTGTTTTATGGCATTCAAATGCTTTATAAATATAAATTTATAAAGAATAGAAAAAATTCGATCACGAGGCGGGACTCGAACCCGCATCCTTCGCGCCATTCCGGGGCGGATGCCTGACCAACTCAGCCACTCGTGACCCGCCAGAGCAATCGAATTTATTCTATTCTTTCAGTTTTATGTGTCTGAAGGGACACACCGCAAATTCAAATATAAATTCAACAAAAAAGGTCGTGTTCCATCGTTACAATATTGTATTCACTGAAAAGTGCTTCATATTGGTTGAAATGGTTGTTAATCATCTCAATAGATGGCGCGCGGTGTGTCCCTTCAGACACATAAAACTGAAAGAATAGAATAAATTCGATTGCTCTGGCGGGTCACGAGTGGCTGAGTTGGTCAGGCATCCGCCCCGGAATGGCGCGAAGGATGCGGGTTCGAGTCCCGCCTCGTGATCGAATTTTTTCTATTCTTTATAAATTTATAAGCATAAAGTAAATGAATTGGTACCTAAATGAGTAGTATAATTAATTCTCATACTAAAACAGAAGATACCTATAACTAGATATTAATTATTAATCATATTGGTCCACCTTATCAAACTAAAATTTCGCGCAAAAGTATTGACATAGAAAAACCCATAACATATAGATAATATTATGTGCCAAAGAATTAAAATTAAAAGAGTGAGCGCGCGCAACATACGCGGCAATGAGATAAATAGGGTAGATGAAAGAAAGAATACCCTCATGTGTGCGCCCGATCCTCGGAACACATTGTACACTACAATATAGTTCGATAGAATAGTGCAGGCAGAACAATGTCAACCGCGTCACCCCCGTGGGAGTGTGCACATGTCGCTCGATCGACGACTTGTGTTATTACACCTGAATGTCTTAATTATTAGCACTTATGTATATTTTGTAAAATATGAAAATACGTAACGACAAGGAAGAACAGTTTATAAAATAAATATAAAATAAATAAATATTATAGGACATTATTACACAAATCGACCTAGTCCCACAGTAAGCTCAATTAAGGCTTGTGTTGTGGGTACTAGGCGACGATAAATATAATATTTAATAAATACATATATAGATAATAACACCCAGACCCAAGAACAAATAGTTGAGTTCATCACACAAATATTTGCCCTGACCGGGGATCGAACCCGGGACCGTCGGCTCAGTAGGCAGTTACTTTACCACTGCGCCAACCGCGTCGTCGCTCGTTCGCTCGTCGTCGTTTATCACTCTATGTCATTTGCCAATTTTAGGAAAGTTGGCGCTTTTCAATTTTCAGCTCCCTGAATATAAAAGTACCCAATAAGAATTCTGTAAAATAGATTCAATCTGTATACTGTGTAGTAATAGCCATGGCTTCTTTACCATATTTATTAGCGAGTGAAATTAGACTAATTGAGGTTCAAAGGGGAGTATAGCCAATTAACTAAAAGTGACTTAATGTACACGACGATTAAAATACAAACAAATGGTTAGCAGCAGGTTAACAGCTATAATCAGAAGTAGAGGTCTGTCTAACCATTATGCGGGTTTACCCTATAATCCGGAATCTATACTAATATTATAAAGCTGAAGAATTTGTTTGTATGAACGCGCTAATCTCAGGAACCACTGATCCGATTTGAAAAATTCTTTCGGTGTTAGATAGCCCATTCATCGAAGAAGGCGGAAGCATATCATCACGCTAAAACTAACAGAAGCGGAGCCACACGGGTGAAACCACGGAGCGCAGCCAGTACAGGACAAAACTTAAGGTAGAAAAATATTAATACAGTACGTTGAATATCCTGCATTGCAACTGACAACAATATAATACAGTCGACAGTGTTCTCACGGAATCATTTGTGGACGAACATATGTTTTCTTTATTATTTAGGTACTTACATTTCATGAGGATATCTGTTTTAAATATTTTAAATTTTTGTTGCGTGGAAATGTTTTATAATTGGTTAGTTAAATACCGTTTCAAAAAAAATCATAGTGATAACAAGAACTAGAATTAAACACTAAAATATGAAAAAAATAGTTTTTCATGGTATTTGGCTCGATATTTCATAATTTTTCAATAAATAACAACAACAAACAAATAGCAATGAATTTAATTTCTCATCTTATGGCTATAAAAAGCGTCTTTGCAATAATGACTATAAAAAAATGATCTGATTACAAAGATTAATATCTAGATTAATATTTGTTTAATGAATGAATTTATCATTCGGTAAACAATGTAAAAGAATAAAATTTTGTAAAATTTATTAAGTACACCATTTTTTAACGTAATAGTTAATTATTTATTATTTATTGAAGTGAAACTTCTTTATCGGGGTTGGAAAAAAATTTAGTTAGTATGTACTTACAACATTTTTTCGTTACGCGTAAAATTTTTCCGTTACGCGCCATTTTTTTTCTTATCCCTACCACGCATGATTATAGCACAGACTAATAATAATATACTACGTATACAAATTATAGTATTTCTGTAAAGTTGCATATAGTAAAGTAATACATATTTGAAAAATAAGATCATATAAAGAAGTTTCACTTCTTACGTGTGTTATTTGTGTACACTAGTACACGCAAACAATTTTTTAATCAATTTTTTTTTATCAAATCATTATGTAATGTTAGCTAAGGTTTTAAGTGACCATTTAATAAATTAAAAGATTCACTATTTAAGAAGATTATAACTCCTGTGATTATACATACTAGATTAGGTTCACATGTCCCTATAGTAAGTGACCACGCTGGCTGTGAACCTTTTAAATGTCAGGATAAATATGTAATTTATGTAATTATGTAATATCATTAGAGCATTCTGTGATCGCGTTGAAAGTAAACAGTAAAAAGAGTGATTTTTTTTAAATAAATCCCGTTTAAAATCCGTTATAAAGATTTTATAAACTTATAACCATATTTAGGAGTATGTACCTTTTTTTAGAAAGAGCATATACAATTTTTTTATTACTTTTATCAAAGTTAATACGATCAACTTTAGATAAAAGGCTACAAAACGAGATAGTATTTAAATGTTAATTTTTTTAAGATAATATAATTAAACGTATCGAAAGATTTTTTCCAGATTTGCTTTCGTACAGCCAAGTACGTAATCCCATTTAGGGTTCCTTTCCTTTTTAGGGTTCCGTACCGAAAAGGTAAAACGGGACCCTATTACTGAGACTTCGTCGTCTGTCTGTTTGTCTCCAGGCTATATCTCATAAACCGTGATAGCTAGAAAGCTGAAATTTTCACAATTAATGATGTATTTCGTTGCCGCTATAACAAAAAAATAAAATAAAATATTAAGGACCTCCCCATAGTACGGAACCCTTCGTGTGCTTGTCCGACTCGCACTTGGCCGGTTTTTATTTTGCATTTAAATGTCCACAATTTTTTCCTAAAATCAATCATATTTGGATGAGGTCATAACCAAGAATATAATATGACTCCGCATTTTTTTAACACAGGACGTATTGAAATTTGAAGTGTTCTCATTACTTAGAATAAGTACTTAGTGAGTTAAGATTATTCCGATATATGACTTTATCGTTTTCGCGATATCGTACTGCCCTCAAATCTGTCTGTTTCTCTATCTCCTGTATTTGGAGATTTTATCTCAATAAATAAATCATTGAAAGTAGTTTAAGGCTAAGTAGCTAGGTCGAATTTGACTAAAAGAACAGTTAGTGAACTTCCGTATACCATGATGGGGTATAGACGCAGATTAGGGTACCTATAGAGCAGCTGCATTGCATTATACATTTAACAGTTTCACTGATCAATTTCCTTATGGACAAGTCCTTCTATATCCTGTCCGACCGCGACATTATTATTCCCCACCGTGAATCGAACCCAAGACCCCTCGGTGGTTGAACCCAAGACGCTATACCAAGGAGACAGTCAAAGAAATTCAAAAGACTGAATATCTAAAATGCACACTATAAGATAAGATGATATTATTTTATTAATAAGTGAGCGGTTTTACCAAAATAAAGGAAACAGATGTTTCTGCGACTGTTTTACGTATTCAAATATATACCGATAAGATTAATAATATAATCTATTCCTTAAAATCATACACAGCCTGTAATGTTACGTTCTAATCTAATCTCCCGCTAATAAAATATATAGTGTCAATATTATGTATAGCTTTGTAACTATATTTGAAAATTATAATGTCCTTTGTCCAGTTGTCCTTCAACAATGAAATTTTTAGCTTTTTATTTTAACTATGCGATAATATTATTCTTATTCATATTACTATCTATTGTAAGTTTGTTATTTTCAAAAGTTATATTCGTAACTACCTAAATTATTAGGCTGAAATCTGAAATAGAAAAAATCATTGGAGATAAGTAGGTACCTAATAGGTATTTTTTATCACGTTATTCTTTTCTATAGACAATATTATATCCGAGATGCGCATTTCAGAGGTACAATTCAGTTGCAACTTATTTAAAAATGTTTTTTAAACACCAAAATTTCTTATTGAAAGCAAAATGTTTCAAAATAATTGACACTAGTAAACTGTACTTAGTAGGAATATTAACACATATTAAGTATTAGTTGATACGATACAGGTAGGATTTTGGATACTCTTCTTTTAATTAAATGATCTGTCGAAAGACAACGCAGACAACTTTTTTCTAATATTGCTGATTTTTTTAATTTGCTAAATATTTTTTTAAGGAGAAAAAAATATAATTCTGAACACTAACAAGTTCTATTGTAATTAAGGGCTTGGTCTAGTAGTGCAAACAAATGCATCCTGTCATCCTATATGTAAATAATACAAATGTACTAAGGGAAAGTTGCTCCACTTAATTTTTAAAAATTAAATCATTCGTATGCATAATTTAATATTCGTAATAAGTACCAAAAATGACAATTTGAAACAATTTTCGTGAAAATTACACCGGGTGATTTTTTTTTTTATCAGTACACAAAATTTGCGAATACTTTCTATTGATATCTTCAACTTCATGTTTATATAACTGATCAACTTTTACAAAGAAATTTGGACGAAATATAAAAAAAATAAGCTTTCCATACAAAATGCAGAACTCTATACATTTTTTTCGACCTAAGTTTCTTAGTGAAAGTTGTTGTTTAAAACGGATAAACAAATTTTGTATATAATAAAAAAAATGTAATGTTTGTGTTAAATGAAAACAAAAAATATTTATTTCTGACTAGCTTCCGCCCGCGACTCCGTCCGCGCGGATGTCAGTCTTCGCGTCTTCTACAGATTTATTATATTATGTGTAATATATAGATTTATATTGATAAACCTAATAAATCTTTTGCTAGCATTCTGATGCTTTATCGGTTGCACTGGATTTATCTCTTTTTTTTCAATCGCTTGAATGATATAGGATGGGTCCTTGATGGGCATCGAATGCTGAAGTCTCGAATCAATCAATTCTGACAGTAGGCAATTTATGTAAAATCTTGATAATGGTCCATCATTTTATTTTGCCTAAACGTTACATACTTTTTTATATATTCTATTTTTAACGAATTATTCACTCCAGTCCAAACAGCAAATAAGCAGACTTCTGCTTCTGCAACGTTTAGTTGTCCCTGAATTTAGAAAAAATAGTCATGATTCTTATCTATGACAAAAGTGTTATTTTTTGCATTGTATTTCAAATATTAATTTTTTTTAACCACATCTTCCGCATTCATGTCTTTTGCCGGAATTAGACATTTAACTTCTACTAGTCCCATTTTCCCTTTTTGATATGGGAGTGTATAAAGTAAATTTTTTAGATATTTCTCGTTATACTTTTAAAAAGTTATTATTGTCATTTTGCTAATCAAGTTCTCAATACAAGTTTATATTATATTTCGTATTTCTCAAATGAAAAATAAACATTTTTGGAACTTCAAAAAAATTATATTATAAGAAAATTTATGAGCTTACTTTAGTTTTAAAGAAATATACATCCCTTTACTGACACCCCGTAAAATAAAGAAATTGTTGCCAATCACCTTTGCAATCTATTTGGTTTCATTAACTTTATGTTCGAAGATAATTTTTTTTCTAGTAGTTACACGCGTATTTTTTTCGTTTATTTTCCATATCGAAATCAAATGTTTAAAAATACGAATATTTGCACAAAACTAAGATAAAAATAATCAATTAACAAAAATATTAAATTTAATGAAGTAGAGTAACTTTCACTTCGGTATGAAGGAAAATCGAGCGTAGAGCACACGTCAGAACGCTCCGGCCCAAGGAGCGCGACTAAAGAAATTCGCTAGGATTTTTCCCAATTATTTTAAATATTTTTTTAATATTTAAAGAATTATCAAAATTAAAAAAAAAAATTTTTAAAGGATTAATACTCATTGGTCTTCAACCAAATCGAATAAATTAATGGAAAAAATAACTTTTATCAGTATTTATCAATAGATTTTGTAAGGCAAAAAATGGGAAATTTCATGAATTTATAACGTTCTAATTAAGAAAATCATAAGTTTTTCGGCAATTGTATTCAGCAGTTTTTAATAACGACTATATAAGGATAATAATGCGCTGATCAGATTGTGTAAATTGTAATCGGTTGCAACGTAGTGAGTGCACAAACTTAGCTCGAAATGATTTTGGGGGAAAGAGACTTATCTTGAAGGCTTGATTAAGGTAACATAAAGTAACTTTATAAATGTGAAAAAATTCACGCGCATTGCGTATATAACACTAATTGATAAACAAGAAAAAAAAATTCAGTTTATCATTTCATTAGCCGGGAAAAAATTGTCAAATAACTTGTTGAAAACGCAATTTTGCTAGACTGCAGCCTTAACTGTTCGAAACAAACCTACACCTATACCTTGGCTCAATTAATGACTACCATCAAAGAGATTAACGCAATATAATTTAAATTTTATTATCTTCGGTGACATAAAAACTATATTACCGATAGTATTCATGTTGTAAAGAAGCGAAATTGATCCTTATTACCCAGATATATGATTCTATATCAATTATAATAAGAAATTGATTAACAAACTAGTTTTGTTGAAAAACTCAAAACATTTGCATTTTAATAATTTGACTCGACTTCAGACGGACTCACGTGAAATAAAAAATATGTATGTAAGTATACGAATTATTTTAATAAAAAACACATAATTACGTTCATAGACAATAATAGACTACATCGTTCACTATTCAGGAAAAAAATAAAAAAATATTTATATTTGGAATCACTTACGCGCCAAAAGTACAAGAGCTGATAGCATGATAGCAAGCATTCCCGCAGACGATTCACAAAGTTTCCCACAGATACACAATCCTTCATTATAAGGCACAACACTTTACATATTTAAAAAAAAAAAAAACACAAATAATGTAACCTGTAAATACGACAATGGATGACTGACTGAACGTAAACTATCTTATCTATACAATATGATATCAATAAAAACGTCGCACCGTGCGTTTCAGATTAGCCTAGACCTTAACTTTTTTTGCTTATCATTCGGCTGAGCTTTGTGAAAATTGATTATTGTGTTATGGGCCCTCTTCACAATGGGCAGCGTTGGGCGTAGAGGCAATCACGATAGTGTAGAGGGCCTAAATGTCTATGATCGGCCGTCATTATAGTTGTTTATTCATAATCGCCATATTGGCAGCAAACATCAACGATAATTTGCTGGGCCAACACTGCCCATTGTGAAGAGAGCCCATAACACATGTATTGAAGAAGAAATAGGAGAAAAAAGATGAACAGACAGATAGCCGAGTCTTAGTAATAGGGCCCTTTTTTATCTTTTGGTACGAAACACTCAAAATGAGAAAAGTTGGGAAGATAGGTGGGGCTCTCAAATTAAACATTTCATTGACATATACATATACAATATATTTTACTACTTTTTATCTTGTTAAGCTTTCACAGTTCAAACATAATTTAATAGAATTTATTTATATCAAATCAAATAATAAATTATTAAAAATAAATTTTATAAAGCAGAAGAGTTTGTTTGTTTGAACGCGCTAATCTCAGGAACTACTGGTCCGTTTTGAAAAATTATTTTGTTGTACGATATTAGATAGCCAATTTATCGAGGAAGGCTTTAGGCTATATATCATCACACTAAGACCAACAGGAGCGAGCAATGCGGGTAAAACCGCGGAGCACAGCTAGTATCAAATAAAACTAAAACAAAATCCAAAAAAAATGAATTTTTGAAGTTAATGTACTTGCAAAATAATTAAACTACACAACATGACTTTGTGATAATTTTATTAAAATCATATGTGTTGTATAATCAATTTACTGAACATAAAACTTTATTTTTAACATATCCAAACTCACCTTTTATAGTCAAATAATCCTTTTCATAGACCATATTCCAATGGCAATTTTAAATTCAATAATGGCATTATAAGTCCTAGAAATGTAACAATTATGTTCTTAGATTCCTTAAAATTAGATAACAGTGTCTGTGTATGGCATGGATGCATGATGAAATATGGGCGATGCAATACAGGATGCTCTTGTTGTGTCACTACTGAGTAGAAATCTTCCTTTCTTATCCTGAAATGAACACCCTGTTATGTTATCTATATCTATATCTTCTTCTTCTTCTTATATATAAAAATGTATCTCAAAATGTGTTGGTAAGCGCATAACTCGAGAACGGCTGAACCGATTTTGATAATTCTTTTTTTATTATATTCCTTGAAGTACGAGGATGGTTCTTATGTAGAGAAAACGTAAATATTATGTACCACGGGCGAAGCCGGGGCGGACCGCTAGTAATATATAAAATGAATCCCTAATTCCCTTGGTCACGGCATCACACGTGAAGGGGTGGACCGATATTGATAATATATTTTTTTAAATATTCCTTGAATTACGAACATGGTTCTTATGGAAAGAAAACATAAACATGTACAATGGGTGAAGCCGGGGCGGACCAATAGTCTATGTATAAAAGTAATTGGTGTTAGTTACACTTATAATTCAAGAATGTCAGATAGTTGAATACAAAGATTTGGATTTGGTTTTATATAATTAAAGATATAGTAACCTTGTTGAGTTTTGTTTAAAGTTAATATCTACCCTCATAAAAGGTAAATAAAAAATATATGTAGTGTTTGTTCGCTTTTGGTGCATGGATAAACTTGAATAAGTTTATTTTTGCATCTTTCATATTATAATAATTAAGTACTTAAAATATGTTATAATTTAATTAAAATCATGGGATATTATGTAACATTACTTGTTTCTTACAATTTAAATTTCATTCTCATGAAAAGATAAATTGAAAAGTTACCCATTCAAAGCATATTATATGAATGAAAGAATACAATAAGATGGTTGAGATATTATTTAATCATAGATTCTGGCATGTTTTCTTGTGATTTCTTTGATGTTTATTTTGAGCCACAATAGGGCTTAATAAATCTAGAATCACTTGATGAATTACTGAATAATTTGTAAAATCAAAAAATATTAAGATACTCACTCTATAAAAGACATTTGTCTAATATCCTCTAAAGTTAAGAAAGATCCTGATTCATCCCAAATATTAAAACTAAATGATGGTACACCATAACTTAAATTATAAAATATTACAAACTCTGCTTTCAAAAGTGGAAGGTTTCTGTTATTATTTTGAATAAATGTTTCTTTTTTCAAATAACTCTTATGAACTTCGATATTTTCGTGCAGTTTCCATTTATCCTTTATTTTCTCTGATATTTTCATAAAATTTTTCGCTGCTATTACAAACTTTTCTGGAGTTATCAGTTGTTCATCCATTTCTAATTTCTAGTTTCTTCTAAAATTAATTAAGCTTTCAATTAATTCTTTCTTTGTTTTCAAATTGGAATTTGGATGTATGTAAACATTTTTTGGATTGTCATATTGACATCTATCAGTTATCACAGACTAACTTGGTAAAATGCAAAATGTTAAAATCATACAGAGAATATATTTTATCACATTTTATGGATATCTAATGTTCCTGTGTAAATTTTCTAAGATGGATTTACCTAATATTACATATTATGTATATAAATTATACACTAATAATTTATTCATGAAATTATATACATAATATATTGTGAAACTTGACACAGGCAAATAGTTCAGTCCGGCCAAAAACAAAAAAAAAGAATAAATTATGGGCACGCTCATGGGCACGGAAATAAGTCACGAATTAAGTATATTATATTCTTATGGCAGCCACACACGATACAGTATACTTGCGCAAGTCTGGACTTGTGCAAGTATATTTTATCGTGTGATAGAAGATAATTGCGCAAGTTTTTCACTTGCACAAGTTCTTTCAAAAGTTAAAAATTTCAATTCTCAACTTGTGTAAATTTGCGTTCGCGCAAGTTTACATGAACGTGTGTGGGAGCGCGTGCAAGCTTCAGTACTGTTCTAGCCACCTACACGGGTGCAAATTTCAATTCATTCAATAAATTTATGTGCGAATAATGATTTCTTTTTCTTAGCCAGTCTTTAGTCCATATTGTTCGATTTCTCTTGTGAGTTTTCAATTTTTTCATTTTTTCGTAGCTAAAATAAAGCCAACTAATGCATCTGCATCATCCATACAAGAAAACAACACAACCGGGTAGCTCAATTTCAAAAAAAATATATTGTTTTAAATGGAGCAGATACGCACACTGTGTACGCACACTTGTACGAATGCCAGTGAAATGATATTTGTGCAAACATGCTTGAGCCGTTTGTGGTCGGCTCCGAAATACGTGAATTTGTACAAGTCCAAGCTTACACAAGTATACAGCATCGTGTGTGGCTGCCATTAGAGTATATATTACAGTAGTAATAAATACTTTAAATATAATATGTAGTATATTTCCATGAGGGTGTCCACTGTGCCACTGTGGTGTCCATGACTTCCATGATATAAGATATATTTTTACGTCAATGTTGATAATTGGTGTCAACCACAGTGTCAACCAACCATGTCAACTGTCAAGTAAGGAGTCCAGGGTTACCATTTTCCAAATTTTCCCTAAACTTGGGGTACTCAAAATTGTGTATTTGGAAAAACATATATTGCAATTTGCAAATAACAATAATTATATACTAATTATGAATATTTTTTTTATAATGAGAAGCTAAAATAAGAACCTACCTCTACCTGTCCCCTAATCATAATTGTATTTAATTCCATATTAATTGGTAAAAGAAAAGTAGGAACTAGAAACTCTGGTTGCAGTGTTGACTGTTGAGTGTTGACGTTGAGTGTAGTGTCAAAGTGGTGTCGGTTATAAAGTTGGAGGCGCAAGATATTTTATAAACAAAAAATAAATAAGTTGTTATCTGTTTTCGTATAACAAGCAGGTACCGTAGTAATCAAATCGTTATCAGTTTATTATTATTGAAGTTCACTTCATATTATATTTACTTAGTTTAATTTATTAAAATATACCACCGATAAGGAATTTACTTGGAATTTAGTTTACTTGCGAGTTCTTCTGCAGCGAAAACGTGTTTGAAGTGTGGTTTGAAGTTCGAGGTAATTTTACAGCGAAAGCAATTATTTTAAAATAATTATTGTAGTAATTGTTGTTACTTTATCCGCTATGGAAATATATACCTTGTTAGAGAGAGAGTTAAAAGTTAATTATTCTGATTGTATCCGCTGTTTATATTGAGAACAGCCGAATCGTAACTTATGTAGCTAAAAAAATGATATTTTCTATGGAAATTAATATTTAAATAGGTATCACTCAATTAATTATTTTCTCATACATTCTTATTTAAATGATAAGGATTTTTATTTGTTTTATCAACCATAGTTCTAATTTCAGATACAAAAATGGATACATTGAAAAAGAATTGGTTCACTGAAGTATGTGAGATGTGGCCTGGTGGCACATTTTCCTTTGAAGTGAAAGAAGTCCTTCATAAAGAAAAGTCCAAATATCAAGATATTTTGGTCCTTGATACTACTAGCTTTGGAAAAGTCCTTGTTTTGGATGGGATCATTCAATGCACACAGAAAGATGAATTTTCATATCAGGTAATTATGAAGTTAATATCAAGAATGATATTCTACTCTGTTTAGAAAAAATATATAGTATTCAAAAAGTTTCAAAATAGTTTTAAAACAAGTTAAATAAGGTTGGTAGTTGGATTTAAAGAAGTTTAAAAATAGACTTACTATATAATAGAACAACCTATCCTCACTTCTCTTAATTATTTTTTTCAGGAAATGATATCATTTCTGCCTTTGTGTTGCCACAAGAATCCTGAAAAGGTGCTCATTGTTGGTGGGGGGGATGGGGGTGTGGCCAGAGATGTGGCTAAACACCCAAAAGTTAAGGAAATTGTGCAGGTACATATTATTTTAAATTATGTATAAATGTAATAATATTTATCATCATTTTGGGCTAAAACTAAGTTTTAAATCTGATAAAATATTTTTTTAGTATAATAGTTATTGTTTTATTAGCCAGCATGGAATACAAGGTAATATTGGACTTAATTGATTTTTTTCAATGTTTAATTCCAAAGTATAAATTATTTTTCAAAATATTATATTATGTAGTAATAAAATATTTTAAAATATAATATCTTGGTTAGTCCGATAGATATTTTATACTGTATATCAACAGAACATTGTAATGTGGTTCTTATCATTGCTAGGAGAGATAAAATTATTTCAAATGAAGGTTAAATACAAATAAATGGGCATTGTCTCGCCAAGATTGGAGTGTGATATTTTATCTTATCTAGGGTCTAAGGGCACATGCATTATTAAATTTCTATAATTTAAAATTATTTAAATTTATTTTTTTAATCTTCGTAACTTTACCATTTACTTGCATTAAGATAAGGACTCAGTAAAAATAATTACACACAACTTATTAATATTTTTATGTTATGATTTCAGGTAGAAATTGACGAGAAAGTCATAGAAGTGTCCAAGAAATATCTACCATTCATGGCAGTAGGATTCGAAAGTGAAAAGTTAAAATTACATGTTGGCGATGGCTTTGAATTTATGAAGAATCATAGTCAAGAATTTGACGTCATTATAACAGACAGCAGTGACCCTGTAGGACCAGCCGTCAGTTTATTCCAAGAGAATTACTTTGCGCTCATGAAAAGTGCTCTAAAACCCAACGGAATTGTGTGTTCGCAAGCTGGTACTTTTTGGTATAGCATGGATTTAGTCTCGAGCACATTAAACATTTGTAAAAACCAATTTCCTAAATCAGCTTACGCGTGGACTTCCGTCCCGACGTATCCTTCTGGCCAAATCGGATTTGTGATCGGTTCACTCGATCCCGACGTACAATTCGACAAGCCCGCCATTACTTTTTCCCGCCAAGAAGAGTTATCTATGAATCTCAGGTACTATAATAGTGACATCCATAAGGCTGCATTCGTGCTTCCCACTTTTGTGAAAAATCAATTACATATCTAATTATTTTCACATTTCGAATATTGTACTTAGATGTGCATTTATATTTTTATTCTAAGCATAATATGATGTATTAAGTAAAAACTAGATAAGTGTTATATTTTTTTTGAGGGTTATACTTGAATACTCACGAAAGATCTAAATCATGTTAATGACATTCCATTTACATTCCTGTTTTTATATTTATATTAAGTGTAAATTTTATCGAAACTTAGCAATATGCTGCTGAAATATGAGTTTGCTCAAATACATAACTGTTATAAATGTTTTCATTGTTGTTACATATATTTATAAATGTTGTATCAGGTCCATTAAATTTTATTTTGTATATTAAAGTTGTTTCTTTTATCACTCACACAATTTCTATTAAAATTTTTATTTAAAAGACGAAAATGAAACAATATAATTAATCAGTATAATTGTTTATTCACTATTTAAAGGATCTTCTTTGCTTGCTTTAGAAACATTAAGACCTTTATCCACGGCATCCTTTATTGCTGCAAAAACTGTTCCAGATCTAAATTTCTTAAATATTTTATCATTATGTACAGCGTGGTTATGTGCTGCTATCCTGTAATTATATTATTACTTAATTATAAGTATTTTACGGTATGACTTGTGAAAACAATTCATTATTTATATAGTGAAATCTCATATCTCATTGGATTAGATACTGGACAAATTGTAATAAAATATGAATATAGTTCATTGCTATATTGTGTAGGTAAATTACGTCAAGTAGATAAGATGCAATGATAGAATAAAACTTTTTTTGGAAGTTAAAGGATATTTCCAAACACAATTATTATAGGAATTATTTAAAAACTAGTGGTCCGCCCCGGCTTCGCCCGTGGTACATGTTTACGTTTTCTCTACATAAGAACCATCCTCGTACTTCAAGGAATATAATAAAAAAGAATTATCGAAATCGGTTCAGCCGTTCTCGAGTTATGCGCTTACCAACACATTTTGCGATTCATTTTTATATATAAGAAAAGAAGAAGAAGATAAGTAACTGTACCTTTGTACAACAACATCGCCTTTAGTAAATATTAATGCAGGGCACTTTCTGTTATTTAAATAGTCCACGCATCGCCATTGTCGCGAGTTATCCTTATTCGTATGTTTTAAATAATACATAAAGTTATTGAGAATCATTTGTAAAGATCCACGATTCGATACTGTGTAGTGTAATGGTATGCCTGTAAAAACAATTACAAAATAATGAAATTTAACAAATAATCCATACTAATATTATAAATGCGAAAGTAACTCTGTCTGTCTGTCTGTTACTCAATCAAGCCTTAACTACTGAACCAATTTGCATGAAATTTGGTATAGAGATATTTTGATACCCGAGAAAGGACATAGGATAGGTTTTATCCCGGAAATCCTACGGAAACGGGTTTTTCTTTGAAAACGCGGGCGAAGCCGCGGGCGGAAAGCTAGTTATTTATAAATTGTTATTTACCATTCCAATAAATCGTTTTTTTAGGACCTTGTTTGGATTAAATTGAATAAAATTGACATAAAGCTTAATCATTCCTTTACAAAGCTTAGCCCTTGAGTGACAACTAAACTGAAAGTGTTCAGTCCTCTTTATGGAATTGAATAAAAATACAATGAGAAATTTTTTACTTATTGTTTAGATAGTTCATTTATAAAGTGATAAAGTACTCACATTGGCTTGTGTCTTCGTTGTCCACATCTGTTCTATTTTCTGCCTTAACACCCTTAACACTATCATTTACGCTGTATGAATCATTGCTGTAAATATAAGTAATTATTATTATTATTATAGCCTATTGCTTGATATTAAAAGAGTGATAATTTACAAATAATATAATAATAATCGTTGATCCCGTATATCTTGTTGTCCTCTAAATAAAATATTGAATCAAGATGTGAATTTGAACACGGAAAATATCCAAATTGGTGCATCCATTTAGAAGATAGCATAGTGACCAGAAAAAAACTTACAGTTTATTAAGCATAGATAGTTGTTTTTTTGTAATGCCCATGAGGATGGCATGATCAAGTCTGATCAAACAATTGTTAATTTATTAATAAAGATAAAAAAAAACTTACATTTCCAAATCGTCATCAATAACTTCCGTTTGACTATTGTCTAATGTTATAATACAGTCTGCCTCAACACTGTGATGTGTCGAATCTAATGTACATGGCTCATTGCTTGTTGGTATTGCGTTTACAATGTTCTGTAAGAAATATTTTTCTTTTCAAAAAAGAATTTAAACTATAATTTATATTTTTAATGTTATGTATTGGAAAGTTTGAATTAAATTATGTAGTAATGCAATTTAAATATATTTGAGACATACACAAAATATTTTATGGCTTTTAACAATATGTTTTTGTTTTTCACAAAGTTGTTATTTATTGGACTGCTGATAAAGTGCAGAAATATTTAAATTCAATTTGGTTCTCAAGCACTTTAATTGCAGTGAAAGGTCATTATGACCTAGTGACTCTTGAACAATATATGAAGCTTTTTTTAGTTATCACAAAAATATGATAGAAAGTTCCATTACCATATCTTGTAATCCTCTTATATGAAGATCTTTGGCAGCAACTATAAATTCATTTATATTCTCAAAATGCACATAAACTTCTCCAGTGTAGATATATTCCAGTATTAAGCTTAGTGTTGTATAACTAATTTTCTGAAATAATGTAACAAAAGTTGTATTCACAATTGATTCTTATATGATAATCCTTACTAATATTATAAATGCGAAAGTAACTCTGTCTGTCTGTCTGTTACTCAATCACGCCTAAACAACTGAACCAATTTGCATGAAATTTGGTATGGAGATATTTGGATACCCGAGAAAGGACATAGGCTACCTTTTATTGTGAAAATGTACCACGAAATGTACCACGGGCGAAGCCGGGGTGGACCACTAGTTTATTATATATGCAATCACAGACTAATAATAATATACTACGTATGCAATTAATTTCTTGGTGTAATATTTTACTAAAAATAAGGTAAAAAAATTACAAGTAAGAATCATAGGAAGGTGGGGCAATAGGCATTAATATTAGTTTCACTCACAGAACAATAAAAACAAATAGAAGTGCGATAATGTCATAATTAGTATGAAAACCAGTGTCGCCAAACCCACACATTTAAACCGATAGTTATACAGTACACTACAAGTAAACTATGCCTTTGATTGGACAGCTTAATTTGAGTAAAAACTGACTTAGGTTATAAATTCAGCATTTCAATATGTACCCTAACGCACCATGTTACGGTTTATTTTAGTATAACATCTCTAGGTATATTAGCTGTTTTGTTTCTCATTGCACAGAAATTCCAAATTCGAAAAACATTCAGCTACTCCACAACAGAGGGCGTTAGTTTTCGATAGATATAACTTTGAACCTCAACACATAGAGATAAGGTTGAAATTTGTGTCACTCAACATTAATGACATTAACTTGATATTTATCTGATGCTATGCCCTGAGGGATGTCAGCCTTGTTATCGATATCGAGATATCGATAATTCACAAATAAATATTTTTTGTGTATTTTTTTTCTTTCTATTATACGAGTATAGTATAATGTGTCACATTTTGGAGTATGTTTATTACTACTAAGTACGTCTTTTTATATTATTATTATTAAATAAAAAACGGAATAGAATAGTATTAATCTATATTTACAAAATACAAACAGAAAATATGCATTATTTTAAATCTTGGAACTGCCGTAGGTTTGCTGTATCGATGGCCTTTGTTAGACTGCTTAGTGCTGTTCGGCATTCAGTTAACTCGTCACGTTGCATTTATCCATTTCTCTTTTAAATTAGCCTCTTTGGGAAATCTGTAAATAAATTGGACTAATGAAAGCTAAGGAAAAATAAAATAAAATTTAATATTTATAATGTTTGTCTTTTCTAAAGTATCGATACTGTCGATATGCGCCACAAGCATCACTAAAGCGACATTCGTTTGTTTATTGCAATAATATTCCAGAAATTCTTGTTTGCTGTTCAATCTATAATAGTACTAATTTCTTACGGATTAAGGTTCATTTTGACTAGATATTTGTATACAATTTTGACAAATTACAAGCGAAGATATAACATAAAATATTATATGTAAAATAAATAAAAATAAGACTTACCGATGGTATGAAATGCCTCCATTGCTGATATTATTTCGTCTGCTATCATTTTTGCACTCTTATACCGAACAACACGTCCTAATTAATGAATAAATACGGAAAAAAGGTTTGACAGCTGACAACCGACTCGAATATTTTTCTGCGCACAACTGAGAGCAAGTTAGGTGATCTTACCTTACAAGTGACACGTGGGCCACGCCCACATCACACTTCTATCTACTTTACTGTTCTGTGGTTTCACTTATAGATTTTATTGACAGAAAAGTAGATGATCAGTCTTCTGTGTTCTGCCAGGCTAACTGATTTTAATGGCCTACACTAGGAATCAAACCCAGGAGGAATATCAGCTATGAAGGCACTGAAATATAAAAATAGCTATGACTTACGTTTAAAAATATAACTGGATGATCACATTTGGTGGATGAGATTATTTCCTTCAGATATGGACTAGCGAGGGCCATTATTACCTTGTGGACTTTGACGAAGTGTCCATCGGCTGCCAATGTCATATCAACAAATTCTTCATTCTTAGAAAATTAAGGTATAGTAAGGAAATTGTATATTCAATGAAAATATGTGTTCAGAAATTAAAATGCTATGTATAATAATTGTTATAGTGTTACAGTTTATACTGACATTCTAGGAAGAAAATTTGCACAATGTACATAGATATAAATATGGAAAAATTCAACATTTTGCAAAATTTAATCTATTACAGAAACAATATGCTGAATGTTTAAGTATTTTAATTCATAATTATTCATTGTTTATGCTCTAGTGCTAGCATTTTTCGATATATATACTTACTACTAACTATTACAATATTTACCTGCTGTAAAGAACTCAAACCACTAGAAATATTACTTAAATGTTCATTCCAGGACAAGGAGTATCGTAAGTTTTTGGCCATGTTTATGTTTAAAAATAATTGTTAATTTCTATTATAATAGAATCAAATATTTATTTACATTCATTAATAGGTACAACAAAAAATGACATTGACATTGACATCTAATGTTCTTTTTAGTAGATAGCGCAAAGACTTTTCTGCATCTGTCATACTTTTGCCACCTTTTGCTATTAGGCCTCGTTTCGATCTGCAAAAAAACTTCCGCGAGAAATGTCAGACAGCAGCTTGCAAGTCTACTTGCAGGTGGAAACGCGGAATTAGGATTTTGAGGATTTTTTTCGATTATTATCATTGATATCTAGGATCGATATCGCAGAAGTGATTTAAAAATATTTATATGAATAGTATAAAGCCACGACAAAGGAACTGAAATATCAACATAATTGAAATCTTTTAACCAAAGGTTAAAAGATAATAATTATAAATGGGTTTGCTAATTATAAATAAAAATCAAGTTTTGTATTTAATTATTTATTTAATAGAAACACCCTTCTGTGTTAATGTATTATCATCATAAGTTTCCAATACATCTGCCAAATGTTCGTTATCTCTAGGCTTTTTAAATTGACGCCGCTTTTGCGAAACCTTTTTCCTTTTGGGCACAACAGGTTTTCTAGGGCCGTGATCTTGCATAGATTTAATTCCTTGTTTCTCCAGATATTCTTCAATTTTCGCGTCATCCATAGCATCTACCGCCGTCGCTCTCCATAATTTAACAAATTCTTCGTCAACCTGTATACAAAAAAATCTGATTATGTAAATATCCTGAGTATAAAAAATACGTAATGTTAATGTTGAATATTATTAAAAGCAACCATTGAAGTGGTTAGATATTATAATAGAAATCTTAATACTCTATGGAATTAGGCAAAGACAGTGTAGAATAGACTTTTTTATTAATTATTATTGCACGCCTCATAAGCGAAGCGTTGAGGTGGGTACTACTGTCACTTCGCGCAAAACATCTGATTTTTCAAACTTAAAATGTCTTTATGTATCATACATTGCACTTGTAAGATAATACATACACACACATATTAAGAAAAAACACTATTTTTAACGTTCATGATATTTTTGATGTCATTTTTGTTATTTAAACTAGTTAAAAAACAGTTTAAAAAAGTTCTGTCTTGGACGTCCGTGTGTCTGTATGTGCGGATCCTTTTTCTTGTTAACACGATAGCGACCGAAATACTTTACTAATCGAGTCTTTTTTTTTCTCTTACGCTTGAGTATGCTCAGGAATAGAACCCTTTCATTTTTCAGGGTCTGATTCGATGTGGTTTAATTGTTATTAAATAAACAAAAATAATAATTAATAAATATTTATTAAAAAAAAATTATGAGGCGTGCACTTTTGGATTTTCCAAATTATTTTTTTGTTGCAACTAACCAAATAAAATACACTTTAAAATTATAAGTACGCTCACAAAATGGTACTCACATCAAAATTAGCAGTCTTATCATTATAGAACAATATTTTCTTTTTATCCGTAGGCCTTGTTATGTACAATATTTCTTGTGCTAAATTCTTGAGAGCTCTTTCACAATGAGGTAGAGATTCCTGTACATCTTCTAAGAATATTCCACCGAGTCCTTTCAGATCATGCTGTTTTAGTAATCTGTTGAAATAACAGTAATAATGAATGTTTTGTTAATGAATATTTTTGTAGTCTATGAAAATAGGATGTTTGATAAAAACTATGAAATAAAAATAATATATTTGATATTATTTTATTTCTATGTTGTGTTATTGGGAAGAAAAAAATGTAGGTAATATATTAACTTAATTTAAGGATACATACAGATAATATAATAATTATAATCTTTGGCTAACAATACTTTCTTACCTCAGCAATGATTTCTTATCTTTAATTTTAAACACAGGCTTGAATATGTACTTTCCATCGAGAGAACATTCTATTTTGGGATTGTTTTGCAGTGCTTCTGTTTGCAACCACTGAAAGATCAATGAAGATTAATATTTAAATGTCAAATGTTACAAAATATACTAAGTTGCATTTAAAATCTGTTAAAAAGTTATTTAATATGTAGGAAAATACTAACAACAGCAATTATTTACAACATGCACTATACAGGGTGTCCCACTGTTGGTATACTAAGCTCAAAGAAGGTTATAGTTTGGCATACGCTGAGTACGTAAAAAATACTTATAAAATTCCAGACGCATTTTTTTTCAAATAGATGTATTTTTAAAACTCTATGTTGTACACCCATAACAAGCTCCCCGTCCAACTTTGCCATCAGCACGTGAGCTATCGTTTAAGATTATGTTTTCATAGACAAAATGCTCATATTAGAGAAACGGTTTAAGCCGGCTGCGCTAAGCTAGAGAAGAAAACATGAATTTTCAGGAAAAATTTAGCAAAATTTTTTTGACGTTATTTTGTTGTTTAAGTATTTTTTACGTGATCAGTGTATGCAAAACTATAAGTCCCTTCGCGCTTAGTATACCAATAGTGGGACACCCTGTATATTTACCAAATTTTAAAACAAAAACATTTAAACTAATCTTTTATGAAATATTTTTTTCTTATGGAGCAGACCTATATTCAGTTGCTGTTTCTGTATGATTTACCTGTTTAATCTTATTTCCTACATCCAACTGATTGGTTTCATCAAGAATCTCGTCTAGGGACAGTGGATGGTCATCCCCTTCTTGGTGCCTCGCCTTCATGTGCCGCACAATCCTGGCAAGCACTCCAAATCTATAGGAGGAGCTGCCTGCCATGGTTTTGTAGCTGAAATAAATTTGTATTTATAATTATTCTTGTAAGTAAATATTTGGTGTAACATTGAATAGTGCTTTAACCCATTGAGCCCCAAGCGGCCTGATCGGTCCCAGACACAATAGATTTTCTATTGTGTCTGTGGTTCCGGGGCCTGAGTTATTAAAATGTATCTTTTTTGAAATATTTTATTGTTGCACGAGTTTATTATGTGCGGATCTTTTATGTAGAAACTGTGTTTTACTGATTTTCTTTAGATAGCAAAATATAAGTTTATATTTATAAATTTCTTTAAAATTTATACTTAAAACATAAGTAGACAAAAACTGCTTCAATGCTGCAAAAGAAACAGGAATATAATAGATATAAGTATTTATAGAATAATTCAAGTATTATGACATTTGTTACTTACTTTGATGCATCCAACTTAGGTGCAGCATTAGCTGAGGAGCTAGAAGACTTAGACTTCTTTTTGCTGTCATCTTTATAAGGGGACTCATCTTTCTTCTTCTTTTCAACACTGAAATATTTAAAGATAAGGTTTTAATGATCATAGTCTTGTGTACAAAATGAAATAGTAAACTAGGCTCAGGACTTCTCTTTTCCATTATATTAGGACTTACTACTTCAACTATTATTTAAAACAATAATGAGGATGTTTTCAATTGTAAGTGTGTAAATTTACTACAATCACCTCCTAAATTTAGCAAAATTGAGAAGTTTAATAGGATTTAATTATAATTGCACAGTAGGTGGGAGTGAGACGGGCGAAAGTTGCCCTGAGTGCTGGACAATGTATAAATCATATAGTTAGTAGACTACGAACATTCAACAAGTATGTAACATACCTCGGTGTCGCAAGTGCTTTTTTTCTGAACGCCTCACGCTCCCGCAACAGAGCAGGATCCATATTTATTTGATTATAAACTGATAACGGTAAGTAAAAAATTATATATACTAGTTAAATATTCTTTGTTTTCATTCCATATTTTCATTTCTTCACTTTCAATCGATTTCTCGATGCAGACAAATGTCATGTGTCAACTGTCAATTGTCAAGGTATTAATTTTTTTTTTTTTTTTTTTTTTTTCGTTTATCATGGCAATAAGACTAAACTATTTGCCAGTGTCAAGTTTTAAAAGGTAGGGAAACATACATTTTTACAATTATTACAGAAAATTTTACGCACGCGCATAATCAGAGAAGTAGCAATATACAATCTAAAACACTAATCTACATATATTATATAACACTAATCTATTAATTAAAAATTATAAATAAATCAAAAACTAAACAATTCTATTTTAAAAATAAACATACTGCATTTTCTTTATATAGATAAAAAAAAATATATTTACAATTTTATATTATTTCGAGTGATAAATTTGTTAATGGCTTCAAAATATTTGGCAGGATTGAGCAAGAGACAATTAATAGAAATAGGAAAGGGTACACCAAGTGATTCAAGAGATAAATACAAAGAGGAATGGTCATACAGTGGGCAAGCAAAAAATATGTGATTCAGGTTGCCCACATCTAGGGTACACTCACACATTTCATTATCTAATACGCCAATTTTAGTAAGATGTTGAGGGGTACAACCATGTCCAAGTCGCATACGAATGATTATACTTGTAGTTAATTTACTTCCCTTGGTTTTATTAAACCAAGGCTTCATTGGAATCCGTGGTTGAAGAGAATAGAAACGTTTTCCCTTTTGCATTCCGCTACTTTCCCAAAGTTTAGTCCAGGTATCATGGAGGTAAACTTTAGGAAGGTTACTAAGATCGTGACAATAATTGATATATGGAAACATATCACCACTATCTATGGCATCTTTTGCTAAGGCGTCTGCCTTTTCATTACCTTTTATACCGGTGTGACTGGGTATCCATGCAAAAACTATTGTTAAATTTTTATTTTTACAAAGTGTTAATTTGTTTCTAATTTCAAAAATGAAAGGGTAAAATGGCTTGTTATTAAATGGATATTTTTCAAGGCTTTGTAAAGAACTTTTAGAATCAGTAAAAATAACAGTTCGTGATAACTTCGCTAATAATATATAATCAATTGCTTTCAAAATGCCCAAACATTCACCAGTAAATACTGATGCTTGAGGTGGTAATTTTATTTTTTGAATAATTTTGTATTGTGTATGGTATATGCCTATTCCAGTGCACCCAGACAAAGACGTCTTAGATGCATCAGTGAAAATGAGGTTCCAATCTTTCCATTCCTTATTTACTTCTGTATTAAAATTAAGATTGGCTAGAGGATCATTCTTGATGATTCCTATATCGTACTTAATGTCTGGATATGTTAACAAATTATCATAACTGTGACTAAACAATGATAAGCGTGGAGATCGATATATACGTGTTGTAATGGATGTGACTCTACGGAAACTTTCGATCAGACATGGAACTTTTTTAGAGCGCCAATACGTAGATGTTAATATATATTCATTCAAGTCCTTCAATTTATGAAATAAGGGATGGTTGGAAAATTGCAGCGCTCGGAAAAGAAATCTGTCGGATAAAAATTGTCGTCTTAGATGAAGCGGAGCGTCACAACACTCAACTTGAAGTGCGTTATTGGGACTAGATTTCATAGCTCCAACAACTATTCGAAGTGCTTTTGCTTGAATCTTATCAAGTTTTCTGAAGGCACTAACGTTACCACCTTCCAACAAAAACATTCCGTAATCTAGACTACTTCTAATTAGAGCATTGTAAATTAATTTGAGACAAAAAGGGTGTGCCCCCCACCACACGCCAGATAAGCACCTTATTATATTTAAATTACGCTCACATTTAGCTGATACAAAATCAATGTGAGGCATTCCTGTTAATTTACTATCTAATGTTACTCCTAAAAATTTTGCTTCATTTTTAATGGGAAAAATACTACCGTTATAGCTTACATCTACTTGAGGCAAAGACCTCTTTCGAGAAAAAACTACAACAGAGCTTTTCTCTACTGACAAGTCAAGACCATTATCCTTGAGCCACATACTAAGTATGTTTAGATTGCTATTTAAAGAATTGCATGCTTCTTCTAAGCTATTATTTACACTATACATAACAATATCATCGGCATATTGCAGAATTTTTACAGTATCATTCAGTGACTTTTCCAAATCATAAGTATAAATGTTATACAGCAGAGGACTAAGTACAGAACCTTGCGGAAGTCCTTTGTGAACCTTACGTGAAATGTTTTTTGATTCATTTAAATTTAAACATATAGTTCTGTCCACTAATGAGCTTATTATGAAATTGATTAATATACAAGGAACATTTAATTTAAAAAGTTTTTGATTGAGGATAGATATAATAACATTATCATAAGCAGATGAAATATCAAGAAAAGTAGCTACTAAGTACTTGTTGTTCGAGAAGGCTAAACGTATGTCTGTTGTGAGAATGCCTATGCTGTCTATTGTACTTTTTGCTTTTCTAAAACCAAACTGACTGTTTGATAGGTAATTGTGATGCTCGATATGCCACTCTAAACGATTTTTCACTAAATGTTCTGCTACCTTTAATAAAACGCATGACAAAGCTACCGGTCTATAGGATAAGTGCTCGTCAGCTGGTTTATGTGGTTTGAGTATAGGTATAATTTCTTGTGTCTTCCACACGGACGGAATATTTCCAGACAGCATTATATTATTTATTATGTCAAGATAGTATTGTAATGCAGTATCTCCGAGGTTTTTTAGGAAAGAATAAGGTATACCATCTAGGCCGGGGGTGGAATCCTTTACATTTGACAGTACTCCCTTCAACTCATATAGAGAAAAAAAGGAATCAATGCGAAAGTAGTTGTGATCAAATGAAACAGAAGTCACGGGTAATATATTATTCTCTGGAACTGTATCGGGAGCTATATTTTTCATAAAATCACGAGCCAATGACTCTGGAAATCTATATGGTTGCTCAGCAAATGCTGACCTGAAGCGTTTTAAATTTTTCCACACTTCAGAGGGACAAGTATTCGGTGAAATGGATGTGCAAAAAGATTTCCACCCTTCTTGTTTTTTTCTCTTGAGTAGTGATCGTGTTGTCTTTATTGTAGCAATCAGATTATTGTAATTCTCCGTGGACATATTTTCCGCATATCTCTTTTCTTCCAGTTTTCGTTTCTTTATCGCTTCTGTACAATCCTTATCCCACCAAGGTGGAGAAGACATGAGCGTGTTCGAGGTCGATTTAACAGGGAATTACTCCTCAGCAACTTGCAAAATCGTTTTTGCAAACGCTTCCGAGCATTTTATTCCATTAGTGATATTTACATTAGGAAGTTCCCTTACTTCATTTTCAATTGTATTTTTATATTTGTCCCAATCTACATTTTGCAGTCTATATTTGAAACGTGAACTTTGTTTATAAGTTTGATTATTTTTGAACGGCAGAGTAATTAAAATAGGGAAATGGTCACTACCAAACGTATACGGTAAGGGATTCCAGGATGAACATGAAGCTACATCCGATGTACAAATTGTTAAATCTACTGCACTCAAGTTCTCATTCACATGAGTGCGTCGTGTCGGCTCCCCTGAATTTATTACACATAAATTGTTATTGTCGATAAGATCTAGTAATTGTACTCCATTTGAATTCGATATACTACATCCCCAAGATTGGTGATGGCAATTAAAATCACCTAAGATAATATAGGGTTCTTCAAGTGTGGAAAAAATATGTTGTATATCATGCTTAATTAAATTTGAAAACTGAGGAATATAAATGGAAACAATGGAAATCGTATTATTAAGTCTTATTCCGACAATATTGAACCTTTTATCGGTATGTTGGAAAAGTTGTAATTTTTTGAAAGTAAGAGTATTTTTAACTAAAATTGCAACACCGCCGTATCCGTCAGTTCTATCATCCCTCAAACAAATGTAACCGGGAATACGAAAATTTAAATATGATTTTAACCAGGTCTCGTTTAGTGATATTAATATTGGATTATATTTATTAATGATATGAATTAATTCAGATTTTTTAGGAAGAATGCTCCTGCAATTCCAATGTACTATGTTCGAAGCCATTGTTTTTTATTGTGTTATTAATAATTTTATTAAGTAAAGCAACGTTGGACGGTCCTAATGTCTTACCTTGTTGTAATAAATTGATTAAAGCGAGTATAATTTCCATTATAGCACCATTTTGAGTATCATTAGATGGAGAAATCTTGAAGGCACAACCATTGTCAGGTGTAGGCATTTGACATTCTTTAATTAAAGCTTCATGAGCAGCTCTATCATATCCTTGGCTACTTTTAGGTGGCGAACGTTGTTTTTTAAAAACAGTCTTTTTATGAGATGTATTTATATTTGTATTTTGTAAACTATGCTTTGATGAGACTTGTAATGTTGAAGTGTTAAGCACTTCAGCATAAGGTTTTTTTACCTGTGGGTGTAATTTAAGTGCCTCTCCATATGACAAGTTCTTCTGAGCCATAGTAAGTTTAATTAGTTTTTGGCGATTATATTCAGGACAGTTTTTATTATTTGCAAAATGTAAACCAGAACACATTATACATGATGCACCATCCTCTTCAACATTGCAAGTTTCACCACTATGATCTTGCCCGCATTTATAGCAACGGGGCTTGGATCTACAAATTGATTTTGTGTGACCATACCTACAGCAATTATAACACTGAATGGTTGGAAATATATATAGCTCTACCGGTAAAGAATTATAACAAATAAATATTCTTGACGGGAGTGTTTGCCCATCAAAAGTTAATATTACAGATTGTGAAGGCTTCCATGTAACTGTACCATCAATAATAACTTTATAATTAATTCTGCGTACTTTTATTATAGAGCCACATCCATTAGGAACAACTATATTTTCTTTAATTTCTTCCGGAGACCATTCTGATGGAATGCCTCTTACTAAGCCTATCCGAGAAACATGAAAGGATGGTATTTTTGCTCTTAGATTGAATGTTTCTAAGGCTTTATTATTAATAAATGTGTTAGCATCATGAGCAGTTGAAAAAGCAACAACGCATCTATTCCTGCCTATTCTTTTGACACTACCTGCTACAATATTTTTAAAACTATTTTTTTTCAAAAAATTGCCAAATGTAATTGGATGCAAAGTAGAGCCATCACCGGGTGATGATTCACATCTTTGGACATGAACAACAAATGGATAAGAGTCATGTTCAGTATATATATTTCTGATTAAAGAGTTAGACTGTAAATCAACTGAAATATTTTCCTTAGCTGATACAGAGTTGCTATTAGAGTTAACACTCTGGCGACCACTATCTAAATTTTCTAGGCTATTAATAGTATTCATATTTTTACCACGCTTCCTTTTTCTATTACCTTCTTGTTCCCAATCAAGTATATCCTTATCAAAATTATCATCATTGCTATATAGTGTTACATAGCTAGCGACGGAGGGACCAGGTCCCAGACCTGATCCCTCATTCAAACGATCAGGAGGATCCTTCATAGATTTCTATGAAGGAGACTCAATTCAAATATACAATTTACATATGTACCTATAAAAATAATATTAACAATAAAACTTACCAATATAATATAAAACTATAACTATTTACACTAAATACTATAATATTTACAACAAATTACTCCTCTGATCATAAAATTAAGTTTAATTTAAAATTAAAATTTAAAACACGCTCCCGCCTCGTTCAAAGTTTCCCGCGCTTTTTTTTTTCAAGGTATTAATTGATGTCATTAAATAAGGTTACGTTCGGAAAAATTTTGGCTGAACTAAAACACATAGAAAAATATACAAATATTATATTATTATTAATACATTAAGACTTATACGTATATAGTTACTTATACGTATATAGTTAGTTACATACTTTGTAGTAAAACATCACAATTTTTTGGTACTTAATAATCAAAAGTCTCAATCATATTATATTGTGAAAATATTAATTTAACGATCCATTAATAACATTTTGAAAATATTTTTTATCACTATTGGGTTGCAATGTCTCAGTTTTATATAATTAAAAAAATAGGACTTAAATTAAGTGCAAATAAAACCAGCATGGAGTTTGTTTACCGTTTTTTGTCTTAGAGCATTAAACCTTCATTTTATCAACGTTTTTGTGTATCTAAATTATGGTTATTTATAGGCACGTAATCAATTTAAAAAAATAAAATAAAAAGTAAACTTGTTTTCAAAATTAGAATATAAAGCAGCGCGGGAAGGAATTATTTGTCCCAGTGGCGAGTTTTGAGTTTTGCCTGTTATCCGCATTTTTAGGGTTCCGTAGCCAAAATGGCAAAAACGGAACCCTTATAGTTTCGTCATGTCCGTCTGTCCGTCTGTCCGTCTGTCCGTCTGTCACAGCCGATTTACTCGGAAACTATAAGTACTACAGTGATGAAATTTGATGGGAATATGTGTTGTATGAACCGCTACAAAAATATGACACTAAATAGTAAAAAAAAGAATTGGGGGTGGGGCCCCCCATACATGTAACTGAGGGATGAAATTTTTTTTTTCGATGTACATACCCGTGTGGGGTATCAATGGAAAGGTCTTTTAAAATGATATAAAGTTTTCTAAAAAACATTTTTCTTAAAGTGAACGGTTTTTGAGATATCAGCTCTCAAAGTCGTAAAAAGTATGTCCCCCCCCCTCTATTTTTATAACTACGGGGTATAAAATTCTAAAAAAAATAGAGGTGATGCATGCTAATTAACTCTTTCAACGATTTTTGGTTTGATCAAAGTATCTCTTATAGTTTTTGAGATAGGTTGATTTAACTGTAATTTATTATATTTGCTGCTACGGAACCCTTTGTGCGCGAGCCCGACTCGCACTTGGCCGGTTTTTCCGTCTTGTATTGTCACTATATCAATAATCGCGAGGTTGAGTGGACGCGCACAGAATCTATTATTTTGTAAGTACGAAAGTTTGTTTCGCAATACGTCGCGATAAAAATACATTGTATTAATAATCAAGCCGAAGGTATAACTTTTATTTTATAGTTTAACTTTTTATAATTTAACTTTTATAGATAGTTTTCGGACTTTTATTTGAAAATGTTACTATTTTTTTAATCGAGGTTTTTATAAATGAGGTCATGATTAACACTTAAAGTTTACCTATAAATCATGCAAATTTTATAACTTAAATTGATATAATATTTTGATATACGTAAGTAAGTAATCGTTATTGCTTAAAATTATAATATTTAGTATAATTTGTTATAAACTCAGATTCACTTAAAAAATTCTTCATCTGAGTTTGTTATTGTCATTAGTTAGGTATTTACCTAATTATTTTTTTCATATTTTATTTTGAAAAATTTATTAAGTATTTTTAGAATACTACAATAGAATATAGTTATGCCTATTACTTACTTAAGTACCTAGTTATAAATAAAGTTGATATGTATGTTTTATAAATTATTATTTTTGTATACCTATAGTAAGCGAAGACGTAGAGTATGGTACAAGTAAAAACTGAAAAGAAAATGTACTGATTTAATTCATCAAATCTTATTTATTTTGTTTCAGATAAAGATGTGGCTACATCAATTCTTCTACAACGTGATATATTTATTAATTATTTTACAATGGTAAGTACCCTCATAACTTAACAATATTTAAAATTCGATTAGATATTATATTTTACAAAAATTATTTCGATTGTTATCACTGTATTATGTGTAAAACTATGTGTAAGTACCGTGTACGTAAGACGTCGAAAGTTGAAACCAATAATTTAAGTATACATGTACCTATTACCTACTGCATTATGCGGAAAACTATATTTTTACGAAGCCGCGGGCGGTAAGCTAGTTATTAATAAAAAAATAATGCTGATTATAACCAACATTGCACTGTGCGGTTTTAAACCCTATACTTAGTATCGAAAATACAATCGTAATACTGTTTTTAATGAAATCTATAGGTATCTTATCTCGTTAGTACTAAATCTATATCTTATCCAACCAAAATATTATGAAGAGGAAATGTTTTTGTTAGTTTGTTTGCATCGATACTAAATGTAAAATTCCTTGAACTAGAGCTTTTTTTTTAGTTTATTTTTTGAGCGAAATTGGTTACTTTTTATTTCAAATAATTTGCAATAAAATAAATAGGTACTCAAAAGCTTATCTTTAGTGTATTTAAAGTTTATGTTCATAACACTTGCTCATTACACGTAAAATAATTTATTAACAGTTATTAAAAAATAGAAATCATGAAAACAAGCGGAATTAAAAATTTCAGTTTCTTTGTAAATTAAACTAAAATTACGTAAAATTACGTAAAATTACGTATAGGAATGCGATTGTAAATTTTGTGTAGATTTTAAATATAGTACCTATAGCTGTACAAAAGCTTGACTAGGTTAATTATATATTTTCTTGTATAATTTAAAATAAAGAACAAGGGTAACTAAAATAGAGCGTACGCAAAAATTTAATTAGCTAAAGAATCAGATAAACATGTTTTGGCTTAACCATAGAGACTTTGTTAGATAAAAAGGTTTCGGCCTGAGCACGCTCATACGATAGTGAATCTTTTGTATTAAGGGTTTTAATTAACTTTGTGTTTCGTTGTTGAAACACATTTCAAGAGACTTGTAAGTTGAGATGTGACGTCATCGTGCGACGAAAAATGCAACGGAATATTGTCGCCAAAATCGTCACTCTATTCTTTATTTTTGGCGGGAATTTTTTGGCATAGACAATCAATGGCGGATCCCTGTAACGGGGAAGTGCAAATCGGTGACAATGTGACAATACTTCTGCGGCTTCCACCGTTTAATTGGATTGCAACACAAACTGTGATTATTCCAATTAGGTTTATTGGATAATGTGTATTTTGCTTTGAACGAATTATGGGGTTAAGTGCTGGATTGTATGTCATGGATATTGGATATGTTGCATAAAATGTACTAGGTACTCTCTACAACCTAATTGCTAGGTTTTAAACTAGGACTAATGTAGGTTGATTGCTTGAAGTAAAAAAAAATAAATAAAATACATTAACGAACGATAGAAATAGGCGAATTTGTAGTATAAGGAACCATTTATTTATTTATTTATTATTGAGTATTTCATTCATTCATTCATTCATTTATGTTTAGCTCATTGCAATTTGACTAACTTTTAGTTACTAAAAAAATTAATACTCAGAATAGAAAGCAATATGCATGTACTAGTTAAGTATTTCTGTGCTTATAATAAATTATGCAATGTACCGATTATGTATATTATCTAATATCTAATATTCTATTCTAATATTATATTATAAAGGCGAAAGTTTGTAAGGATGTAAGGATGTATGGATGTATGGATGTATGGATGTTTGTTACTCTTTCACGTAAAAACTACTGAACCGATTACAATGAAATTTAGCACACATATAGAGGGTAACTTGGATTAACACATAGGATAGTTTTTATCCCGGAAATCCCACGGGAACGGGAACTATGCGGGTTTTCCTTTGCAAACGCGGGCGAAGGCGCCGACGGAAATCTAGTACTTATTAGAATAAACTACAATTTATTGCAATAAAGTGAGAAATCTCTCACGCCATACATTTAACAGTCGTATCTATAAACATCGAGATATATGTACTACTACATACTATCTCGATGTCCATAAATTAAAATGGACTGCGGGCGAACAATCATGACAATTTCACGATATCATCCGCCAGGGACTAATTTTAATATGAATTTTTATTTGTAAAAAGGTGTGGATTTGTGGGAGGGATTGTTAGACTAGTGTTTTTTTTAATGAATACTTATATAAAGTTGAATTATAATATCCCGTATAAACAACTATTACCGGCTCTCCAATATTTCTATTCCGAAATTCCGCTAAGTAAAATTCATCGAAAAATCTAATTAAATGCTGACTGTCATAATATCAACAAATGAATCTTATATTTCGACTTCTAAGAGCAATATTAAGTAAACAAATATACTAACAGATAATCACAAATTAATATCGATTTAATAATATTAATTCAGTCTATAGCATGTGGGTTAATGACTCAATCATTTGGATATAATGGTACGGGAGCTATTAACGTTGAAAAAGAAGTCATTTTAGTATAGCTGGTTTTTTGATATATTGTTCCTCTAGCTATTTCGGTTAGAGTCCGCGCAGTCTGGCTGGCCGGAGTGGTTGCGTTCAGTAGTGCGCATCTTATCTGCACAGGAAATTATCCTTAATTTAAAGTCATTTTTTAACGCGTAATTTTTAAACTTTTGCCTTTAGATAGATCCATCAATCATAATTTTTTTATTGCAAGACGTTTTTTTCGTTGTTAAATAGGTGCCAGACGCAATTTTTAATTTCGTTTTTATAAAAAATTCAAATTATTTTAGAATGTCTGTAAATTTCATATTATGTTCTTCAAACATAATATAATCTAAAATTAATTAGCCAGACGCTAATTCGATTGTTAAGTATTAAATATGTACAAATAAAAACGTAGTGAAAGTAGGTAAGTATAACAATTTGATGATTGTGTATATGGAGAGATATAGTTTAAAGTGCAAGAGAGATAGAAAGGGTCGGCCGCGAAAATTAAATAACAATAAAAAATAACTTCTTTTTTTCGAAAATATACCTAAGATGCATAGAAATTGAATTGTTCCTACTCTAGGATTCCCTGTGTTGTGGGAACAAGTACCTTCCATTGGTACATTTTATTCCTTAGGCTAAAAAATAAACTATTAGGGTACATCAACAATCTTTTATACAAAACAATTTTTTTATTACTTATCTATTAAGTTATGGGTTTAAATGAAAACAGCGATTACATAAACTTATGTATATTGTTTCCAATAGCACATTGCCTAATACCACACATTACACACCGCGTACAAGAAGAAAAAGAACCACAAACAAAATACAGTGTTGCCAATACAAGTTAAATTTTCTAATATATATCTAATATTAACTAGCGACCCGCCCGGCCCTGGCTTCGCACGGGTGCAATAATCGCTAAATACACTACAGAAAAACTGTGAACGTTGAATATAAAAACATAGCGGCCCGCTCCGGCTTCGCACGGGTATAAAATACTAGCTTTCCGCCTGCGGCTTCGCCCGCGTTTTCAAAGAAAAACCCGCATAGTTCCCGTTCCCGTGGGATTTCCGGGATAAAACCTAGCCTATGTTACTCGTGGATAATGTAGCTTTCGAATGGTGAAAGAATTTTTAAAATCGGCCCAGTAGTTTATGAGCCTATTCATTACAATCAAACAAACAAACAAACAAAGCTTTCCTCTTTATAATATTAGTGTAGATATAGCCGGGCGGCCGGCTGGTACCGCCGCAAACGCTACGTCCCGCAATTTTTAAATCTGTAATATCTTCGAAAATATTCACTTAAATCCATGTGTAAAAGGCCATATGGATCTATATTAAATGAACAATGTATTCAAGGTCTTTAATTGGTTAAGGATTAATGCTGTATTGGTTAAAATCGCTTCGAAAATTAGCCATTATTTGTCGTAAAAAGTAAATGATAAAAAAAGTTATTGTGGGTTATCCATAAGAGATAGACATATACCATCACGGACTTTTCTGTAGACCTTTTCAATGTAGTTAGTACATTATTTTGATAAAACTCGTAGGGTGCCTCCGTTTGCACTGTAAGTGGAAAAATTGTAATTATTTACGTAATCACATTAGAAACCTCAAAAATAACAGTAGGTACTTCTCCACTATTTAATGGATGTTATTATACATATAAACCTCCCAATTGAATCACTCTATCTATTTAAAAAAAACACATCAAAATCCGTTGCGTAATTTCAAAGATTTAAAGAGACATAGGGACAGAGAAAGCGACTTTTTTTATACTATGTAGTGATTATGATAACAATATTAATTCATTAATCTTAATTCTTAATAGGTATATATACATAAATCTCGTGTCATAATGTTTGTCCTCAATGGACTCCTAAACCACTTAACCGATTATAATAAAATTCGCACACCATGTGCAGTTCGATTCAACTTGAGAGATAGGATAGTTTATAGTTTATACATGTAGGTACCACGGGCGAAGCCGGGGCGGATCGCTAGTATACCTACCTATATAAATTCATGCTAACTACTTTAGTTAAATTCAATACAAACTTAAACATGCGTGTGTGTGTGTTCACGTGTGTGTGTCGTGTGTGGTGTGGTGTGTGTGTGTTGTGTGTGTGTACGTGTGTACATCAATATTGAAACAAACTTTCTAGTTGTTTACAGATGATGGAATATTGGAAAACAATAACAATTCCTTAGACGATAACATAAATAATTCTGACAGTGTGAGGAAAGATGATGATGATGATGATTATGAAGATGGCTTTTTAAATTTAACAATGTAATTGTTTAACCTTCATTGATATAGTTTTTATTCCATTCTTTTCAATGTATGGTAACTTTAATTTATTTTTCACTTTTATGTTTTTTTTTTCATTTTAGCTTTTATTTATAAGAACAAGTGTAAATAATATTGTATTCTTGCAATTATTTCCTGTCGCATAGTTAAAATACACTAGCTGATGAGCTGCATGCTTCATTACTTTTTTTTATTTATACACATTATTTAATACTTAACAATCGAATTAGCGTCTGGCTAATTAATTTTAGATTATATTATGTTTGAAGAACATAATATGAAATTTACAGACATTCTAAAATAATTTGAATTTATTATAAAAACGAAATTAAAAATTGCGTCTGGCACCTATTTAACAACGAAAAAAACGTCTTGCAATAAAAAAATTATGATTGATGGATCTATCTAAAGGCAAAAGTTTAAAAATTACGCGTTAAAAAATGACTTTAAATTAAGGATAATTTCCTGTGCAGATAAGATGCGCACTACTGAACGCAACCACTCCGGCCAGCCAGACTGCGCGGACTCTAACCGAAATAGCTAGAGGAACAATATATCAAAAAACCAGCTATACTAAAATGCTCACTTGTCAACGTTGGTAGCTCCTATACGATAAAAACACATTAGAATCGACACAATGATGCTTTGGCTTGCCGCTTGTGGGAGGTAAATAATTTACTATGTCCTTTATCCTTGTTTTGTTCTCTAAGGACGAGAGACAAGCTAGCGTGCGATGTCCTTATAAAATGTTTTTGTTATATAAACATGCATAAAAGACATACTAGATAACTAGAGTATTACCACTTTTAGTTGATTTCTTAAAAATACACAGAAATAAGGATTCCGTTATAAATTTTTATTACGTTTAGAAAAAAAAATATGATTTATGGATCATAAGCTGCTTCTAAATCTTGTTTGAATAAACGTATCGCTAATAATATTAATATATTCGGTAGAAATGGACATGAATGGAGAGATCTCGAGTCTCCAATGAGGCATTAAATATTAACTTATTAGGTTTTTTCACATCTTGAATAACAATAATGGTTTGACAAAATGTTTATTTAAAACTAGCGGTCCGCCCCGGCTTCGCCCGTGGTACATATTTACGTTTTCTCTACATAAGAACCATCCTCGTACTTCAAGGAATATAATAAAAAAAGAATTATCGAAATCGGTTCAGCCGTTCTCGAGTTATGCGCTTACCAACACATTTTGCGATTCATTTTTATATATAAGAAGATTAAGATCGACGTTTGTATGAGCCTTGAATGTTTGGGAAGCCGAAATATACAGTAGGTACGTGAGAAGGTACTAGCAGTACTAGGCCCCCTAGTTTTAACGAAGGGGCACCATAGCTACCACAAATTGATCATAATTGATTTATGGTCAGATAAACTGTCTGATATTGATACAACTATATCTAGTCGAAATAGAATGGCATCGAGAGCTATATGAATTATTTTGTAGAAACAAGATTGTATTCGAGAAAAGAAACAACACTTCAATTAATTAACATTCTTAGTCGCGTGTTCAACTCATCAAATGATTGTCAAGGTTTTTTCTTTCAGTTAGGAGATAGAAAATCAGAAAGACCATTGTTTTTTATTCTACTGTTAAAACGAGGGTAGTTATAAGTTTATATTTTTTTTGAAAGTAGATAGATATTAGGTACGTCCTCTAGCATCGCAAGTCGCAACTAAAAAACGAAGTTCTATTAATAAATCATTAAATAAACGAATTAATAAATAAACGCTAAAAAAATTTCCTGTGTAGGAACTCTAGATAGGTAACTACTATTATTTAGTTAAAACGGGAATATTATATTGAAGCAAAATAATTTATACATAATATATGTACTTAATTGAATGAATAAATTATTATTAGGTATGTTAAATATCACATTGTACTTCAGACGAGAAAGATCTTGTTTTATAATAATATATTACTTAATTTTATAGAGCTGCAACAAAATTTAAGTTTTATGGTACGGGAGCTATTAACGTTGAAAAAGAAGTCATTTTAGTATAGCTGGTTTTTTGATATATTGTTCCTCTAGCTATTTCGGTTAGAGTCCGCGCAGTCTGGCTGGCCGGAGTGGTTGCGTTCAGTAGTGCGCATCTTATCTGCACAGGAAATTATCCTTAATTTAAAGTCATTTTTTAACGCGTAATTTTTAAACTTTTGCCTTTAGATAGATCCATCAATCATAATTTTTTTATTGCAAGACGTTTTTTTCGTTGTTAAATAGGTGCCAGACGCAATTTTTAATTTCGTTTTTATAAAAAATTCAAATTATTTTAGAATGTCTGTAAATTTCATATTATGTTCTTCAAACATAATATAATCTAAAATTAATTAGCCAGACGCTAATTCGATTGTTAAGTATTAAAAAATGAGTATAAATAAAAAAAAGTAATGAAGCATGCAGCTCATCAGCTAGTGTATTTTAATTATGCGACAGGAAATAATTGCAAGAATACAATATTATTTACACTTGTTCTTATAAATCATTAAAAGTTAAAATGAAAAAAAAAAACATAAAAGTGAAAAATAAATTAAAGTTACCATACATTAAAAAGAATGGAATAAAAACTATATCAATGAAGGTTAAACAATTACATTGTTAAATTTAAAAAGCCATCTTCATAATCATCATCATCATCATCTTCCCTCTCACTGTCAGAATTATTTATGTTATCGTCTAAGCCGAATCGTCTACTTTGTCTTTGACATTTTTTAAATTATTGTTCCTTATATAGTTTATAGTAGGTACTGATTGTTATACTTTAAAAACGACAGATTATTAACTATTTTATATAAAAGATTTAGTTTTATAAAAATGTAAAACATTTTGTTGATTCGACTGATTATAATTGATGTTACGCATGTTAATTTTTAGTAGTTTAGGTGTTTATTATTTGTATTAGACCTTCTTGACTGATATGTTATTAAAATATTACTTATAAAGGTCGTTGATTACTTGAAATTATAAGTTTTAATTAAAACCTTTGAATTCAATCATCATTTTTATTTTGCAGCTCCTATTACTCCCCAGAATCATTATGTTTCAACTCTCCTCGACCTCTGTTTCATCTTACCTCGGTATGAGGGGAATTGAAACAAGTTGACTTGTTACGATTAAGTCAATTTTTCACCACCATTTTCAACGCTTACCGTTTATTTATGCTAACCATTCGCAAGTGTATAGAATAACCTATCGATTGATACCAGTACCATAAGATTTCTGATAATAGTATAAGTTATATTAAACAAAACGTGAAAATTGTTTCAACTCCCCTCGGTCTCCCCTAGTTAGCATGAATTTATATAGCTAGTATACTAGCGGTCCGCCCCGGCTTCACCCGTGGTACCTACATGTTTAAACTATCCTATCTCTCAAGTTGGCTCGAACTGCACATGGTGTGCGAATTTTATTATAATCGGTTAAATGGTTTAGGAGTCCATTGAGGACAAACATTGTGACACGAGATTTATATATATATATTTTAGTATCAGCATCGCATCTGTGCGAAGCCAGGGCGGGTCGCTAGTTGAGTAATAAAAAAAATTGTTTTGTATAGAAGATTGTTGATGTACCCTAATAGTTTATTTTTAACCTAAGGAATAAAATGTACCAATGGAAGGTACTTATTCCCACAACACAGGGAATCCTAGAGTAGGAACAATTCAATTTCTATATTTTCGAAAAAAAAAAAGTTATTGTTTATTGTTATTTAATTTTCGCGGCCGACTCTTGCACTTTAAACTATCTCTCCATATACACAATCATCAAATTGTTATACTTACCTACTTTCACTACGTTTTTATTTGTACATATTTAATACTTAACAATCGAATTAGCGTCTGGCTAATTAATTTTAGATTATATTATGTTTGAAGAACATAATATGAAATTTACAGACATTCTAAAATAATTTGAATTTTTTATAAAAACGAAATTAAAAATTGCGTCTGGCACCTATTTAACAACGAAAAAAACGTCTTGCAATAATAAAATTATGATTGATGGATCTATCTAAAGGCAAAAGTTTAAAAATTACGCGTTAAAAAATGACTTTAAATTAAGGATAATTTCCTGTGCAGATAAGATGCGCACTACTGAACGCAACCACTCCGGCCAGCCAGACTGCGCGGACTCTAACCGAAATAGCTAGAGGAACAATATATCAAAAAACCAACTATACTAAAATTCTCACTTGTCAACGTTGGTAGCTCCTATACGATTAGTACAAATTTTTCCAACAAGATTATTTCTTAAAGATTTCTTAATTCTCGTACTATTGTTAAATTATTTTTTACTTATTGTTAATCTCGTATTGTCAATAGTGCAAGCACAGACGATCAGCTGTCACCATGGAAGTGGGTGTGCGAGGATGGCAAGTGTGTGAAGACCAAGAACGATCCCCAGAGCAAGGAGCCAGCGCTCTGCTTGGAGGCCTGCAAAATGTTCTGCAATGATAATGGTTAGTATTAGTAGTGGATAAATTAATTGTATGATAAATTTGTAGAATTTTAAAATAGTTTCAAAATAGTCGTATTGGTTGTAGTATTTTTTGTGGTAGAGTAGATAGACTTGTTCTACCTACTAGAACTAACTACTAGAACTAACCTTATAATTTTCCTTTTTCTTCAAAAACATTAATTATGGAAAATTAGAAAAGAACAATATGTATATTGTACACTGCCAAATTATTATTTTTGCCAATAGAATTCATAGAATACGCAATCTAAACGGAAAATTACCAAAAAAAACATATTTCAGGACTTCTATGGCCAAAACCAACTGGAAAAGTGGAGTTGGGAAACTTTTTGTCCAAAATAAACATACATAATATTAAAGTGGAGATAGACAGACATGGAAGGTCTGACGATTTAATGGACGCCGCGGGACGGGTAAGATTGTTTTTTATTGGCTCTTATGTTTATCGTAATAGAATATATTTTGAAATAGTTATGTCGTTATTATTTTTTCTACTTTATTTTGCTTGCACACAGAAACAGGGCTACTATGATGTCTTATAGCAGTATTATTTCTAGAGTGGGAAAGTGATGGCGCTACGACGAACTATATAGCGCTGTCCTTTTCCCACACTGTAATTAATACTGCTTTAAGACATAATGGTAGCCCCCTGTTTCTGTATACCAGGCGTCGCGTTGGCAGCTCCATAAAGACATCTTAAATTAAATTAGTACAGTGTACGGCTTAATCACATAAGATCTTTTCCAGGCAACGTTTTATTTTGTAAAACTCCTAGTACAGGCGAAATAAATTTATAAAGAACAACGTAATAAAATCACAACGAATAAAAAAGGAACGATAAAGTTATCCTATTTATTCAAAGAGACAAAAGTAGACCGAGGTTTTAATATAACGAAGCCGTTCCTATGCCGTAATCGGGACCGATTTTGAGGGCTTTCTTATTTCCTTGTAATCTATACTAATTATCAATTTAATTAACTTGCTAGATTCTTTATTAAACCTATTTGTAGTTTACTTATTACGAAAGTATAAGCATAACTATTACGTATTAATGAGTGTATGCATTTGTTATGCTACCTATTAATTCATTTGCTTATCTTTCAATTAAATTTATGTACTAATGTACTAGAATATTATAGCATTTTTAAATGGGAAAATAAATGTACAAAAAACGCAGTACATTCTGTTAAAACGGTATATTTATGAAGTAGTAAGTCATGAGTAAAAATTTTTCTTGTTTCAAAATTATTCAGGAAGTCCTCGACAAACAAAAGCCGTAATTATCTCTTAGTAATTATTAAAGAATGGCTTCTTTTAAGACTTAAATGCGACATTTTATCCTTCATAGAGCAAACGACTTCAGAGCTTTTTTGTGTTTAAATATTGCTTTTATATCTTTTAATATTTTTTCTTTGAATTGTGGAGCGGAAAGAAAATATGATGTGTATAATTCTTAAATAAGAAGGGAAACAGTCTAATTTTTATACTTGCCTATATAAAATATGGAGTTGAATTAAAAACAAGATAAAATCTTAATATATATAAATCTCGTGTCACAATGTTTGTCCTCAATGGACTCCTAAACCACTTAACCGATTATAATAAAATTCGCACACCATGTGCAGTTCGATCCAACTTGAGAGATAGGATAGTTTAATCATGTAGGTACCACGGGCGAAGCCGGGGCTGACCGCTAGTATTACAATAAAATTTTTACGGCTAGTATTTGAGTCAGTTACAGAAGCCACAAAGTTTCATACTCATAAATTTTATTAAGGTGTTTAGCTTATAATAAATCTTTGATTATTCTCAACAGAGGTTCCAAAACCTGGTGTCCATTGGTATACCATCAGGGATGACTCCGAAGGCATCTGGGAAATCTGTCACTGTTTATCTTGTTAATGAAAATCCTGATATGAAGGGTGAGTTGTTATTGCTTATTTATTGCCTATTTTTTATTTATAAATTATTTATCTGTCGTAGACGAGAAGTTTGAAGTAGGTAAACAAAATTTATTGTTTATTTTTAGATAATAAAAACGTAAAAAAATGTATGACCGAATATGTCATAACTGTAATAATTGTACCTATTGGTAGCCCACTAAATACAGCTCAATAAAAAATACGGTGTCGTTAGGTGGTTAGGTAGGTATTTTTTTATTATTTTTTATAATAATCATAATTTTTTTACGGATGCAATGTTATAAATCATTTCTAATCGCATACATATAAGGCATAGGTGATCCATTTTGTTTCACCTTCATATTTTTTTAAATAAAACCTAAGTTATTGCGTCCTTCAGACGTTCGATACACATTTAAAATCTTAATTAACTATAGCACAGCTACTAATCGTAATATATTACTAAAGAAGGGATATCAAAGTTCATTATGCCAATATTAAATTGACTTTAACCTTTTTAATAAGGTCAAAGTTATTAGACCCAAAATTAAAACGATTAGAAGATAAATTTATAGTACCTGAATATTTGATACGTAAATTACCTGATCAATTAAAAGGGTCTCAGGTAAATATCGGTTTCAACTTTTATCACTGTTATATATTTTGCATACCTACAACTAGATACTTATGTTTAATAAAACGCGCTAAAATTGTTTTTGTGTTGAAAATAATAGTCCATTTATCGAGAAGGCTTTTCAACATTACGCTACAGTCTATGCGGGCAGTAATTTCAATATTATACAAAAATATATATTTTGAGAGCACCTTGTAAAAAAATAATTTGATTTCCTATTTTAAAAACAAAAAAAAAATGTCTGTGGTGTCACATGTGGGATACGCGATTGGAACGAAGTTCCTTTCGTTTTGATATATTATTATAGGAGGTAAAATTAAACAATCAACAATATTTATTTATTTAGGAGTTAAATGAGAAATGAAATAGGTGAAGAAATGCAAATACACTTTTGCTCTTTGTTGTGAGGAATTTTCGTGTCGCTCGGCTCGCCTAGCCCCCGTAGCCAGCGTACCGCACGATAAGTCAACTTCGTTCCAAAAACAAATCTCGTCATTTTTTAATAGAGGAAAGTCTAGTTTTTTGTTAGAAGTTTGTAAGTTTTTTGTGTAAGATTTTAATTTGATTACCTACTGATATATTTGGTTAAAGGCTGTTAATTACTACTTATAGATGTATGACTGATCAGTAAAAACAATTAACTGATTTAATTTTAGTGAAGTTTTATTTTTATATCCCAAAAACAAAATGGTATTCCATATTTGGTGACTTTCCTCTACATATTGTAATACAATAAACTTTTATTTTACTGTTTCTTAATTGATACACTTATTTCATTCTTTCATTATGGTAAAGTAGTACGAATATTAGAAAGTTCAAACTGATTATTCATACAACTTGCAACTACGTTTATTGATTGCTCTCACTTAGCCTTGGCCTTCCGTTTGTCATGACAATTTGCGGAACGTGTCTCAGATATTATGAATTTTTGAGTTTTAACTCTATTAAAGTGTTGTGGGTTAAATTATGAACTATGTAGTTTTCTGCATACTAACTTGATCTATGTACTTTAGGCCGCGGCTTTTCTCGCTTGGATACCAATTTTAAAACATAGATAAAGGTAATTTTTAGTACGAATAGTATTTGTACCAATATCTCATATCTTTCAAATCAATTCGATTATCAGATTTTTATTTCATAACAATTTTTAAAAAGCAACACAGCTAAAACCACAATAATCGTGCTAATATAATTTTGACGTGCTTGCAATTTTGATGCCGTACAATAAAAAAACTTGACATTGTTTTTCTTTAATCTATCTAAGAATCTTTCTATGTTGACTGATATCAACTCGATATCATTGTATTAAATAATGTCAGAATAATTTATATTTCTGAGAGAAGGCTAATAATAAAAATACATTATGTATATCCATGTTTCCACTTATATTTTGTCTGCTTCAAGTGTGAGCACATCGTACTGGCCTCGATATCTTCTTTGTTTCGAAACCCCAAATTCTTTCTTGTCATTGTTCTCAAGTACTCCGCTACTTTTGAGTTTTGTATATCTCAGATATTCGTGCGTTCTAAAATGTTCTATTCATGGAAATTCTAAAAGATTTATGAATAAAAATATTATGCAAATATAATACGATCGTAAATACAGTTAGCTAGACTAGTTCTATAAATCTTGCATTCAAATTTGATTAGCCAGCCTCGATTTGCATATTGAGTTTTTGTTATGGCCTTCATCTGTACGAATGTTATTAATACTGAAATTTGTCAGTGTGTTTGATAAAATTTCACACCTGAAGCGCTACATGAATTTGATTATTTTGAAGCTGAATTAATCGAATATTAGAACAAAGGCATAAGTTGACCGAGGGGCGAGGATATCATCGGACATTGTAAAAAGAAAACTAAAAGAAAATAGGAATATGACGATAGAAGATAAATATGAAGGTAGATGATAATATTTTCTTACCTGTTGGAAAATTGTAAGTGGAATGGCTACGGGCTATTACTTTTACGCGATATCGGATAAAATTTGCGGGTGTAGCTGGTATAGTTAACATTAAATAAATCATCTTTATAAAGATTTTGGTGATATTAAGTATATTCGTAATGTAAATGAGGTTGAATTTATGTCTATATCGAGTATTAAGATCCTGTTTTATTCAATTTGGCACGTTCTGTGGAATTGTTAATAAGTTTTTGTTGGAATAAATGAGTAGAAATTATTGAAATAAAATAAAATAACGAGTAGAACTGTATGTGTTGGAAATGACTACATCGTTAAATTACTGAATTGAATTGGATATTTCAAGCTTAGAAGTTCTTCTTTTAATAGTGAAAGAAGGTTTCATGATCGCCATTTAATATATAGGAGCTTGGAAGTTGGAAGCTTGCGCTGATATTCCTATTCCTAGTTCACTTTACATAAGGAATAGCTGATATATCTATTCCTTATGTAAAGTGAACTTCTTGTTGTTTATTTATTACAGATCGATTTATTCGTTTATGTAACGTCGTACTTATCTTTTAAAAATAGACTAATTATGGAAAACGTTTATGAAACTTAGATAAGATATAATATGTAATAAACATTGAGTGGGCATAATCCATTTTACACCCACGGAGAACCCTTCTAAAAATAAAAGGGGATTTTTTTTCTAACCTTTAACAGTTTTATTATTATTTTAATAGAAGAGGTAAACGATGCTTATATATTTAGGCTGATCTCTGATAGGCATATCATCAGCGTATCGAATTACAATGTCACGCCGCGGCCGTAGAAAATAGGAGCAAATGCTGAATGCTTATTAGATCGTATTCATGACCTTTCATATATTGAAGTCTCGTTTTGTTGGCTTATTGCAGTAATTAGATCAATGTTAAATATATTTGCGTTAGTATAGTTAAAGCACAAGATTTCTTTAAAATTTTCAAGCGTTTCCTTAAAAAGTAAAAAAAAACATAGTTCATAATAAAAATTGTTTGCATGGTGAACTTCTGAAAATATAGTGAGAAAGTAATAATACTATAGAACTCTACCATCTCTATAATAATTCAATAGAACTCTACCGTTTGATTTTTCATATACCTACGTATTCTTGAACGGTAAGGTATTTCATCCATTTTCCACCAATTTGCATCTCGCTAAATGGACCATATCTAATACAAAAACAATATTTCAATTCCTTTGTTTACTAAGAAAAGTTCGTTCAAACAATCGCGAAAGCAGAGAAAAAAAATATTACCAAAAACAATTATAAACATAAGTAAATGAGGCAATTTATTCAGATAGATTAGGCTGATTCCAGATTCAGTTAAATACTTCGAAACATGTTCAAAACAGCGCTGATTCAGTCCTATGACTGAGGTCTTACAAAAAACAATTTACTTTATTATCATCATCATCAGCCCATATACGTTCCCACTGGGACACGACTCACGAGCCTCCTATGAGCGTTTTAACTCCTACTTTAAAAAAATGGGTGTAAATTCCAGAATTTTCTCTCGACATGGATGAGAGTTACACCATTCGTGCCTCAGCGGTATCCAATGATAAAATAAACGCAACCATCACTGGTAACAACTTCTTCGGAGTTAGGAATGGACTCGAGACTCTATCGCAAATGTTCCTGTTTGATGATATTAGGAACCATCTTGTGGTAAGTACTAAGTACTTCTAAAATGTCAGTAAAATAGAATGATATGATTACTGTCTTATTTTAGACGTTAGTCAGTTTTTAGTTCTATGTATAGTATATTTACTTTCCTGTTGGTATTTAGGACATCTTTTAAATTAATGATATATTAATTTTATGGACCATAAATGTCCAAAATGTTAATTACTGTCTTTATGAGTGGGTATTTTATGAACTTGTTGAAACTAGGGCTATTTAAAATTGGTTTGTTTGTTGTTTTAGGAGACCTTTAAAATTAATTTAATATTATGTTAATAAATTATTATAGCACATAATATTACTAGATATTTAAATATTTATTAGGTACTAATAGACAATTTCATGATTCACGACGAAAGTGCTCGACCAGAATATATTTAAATTGAGATCCTGTAACGAACCTTCTGGTTAGGGAGCCAGGTGCAAATTTGGTTAACTATTTCCTCTCAAGAGATAATTCGTCAGACGCATGAGAGTATAGTATTATAAAGCCTCGTGAACGTCAGCTGGCGCTCGGTTGGGGGGGTGCCTCCCACGCACATAGGAAAAAAAATACATTCATTCATTCATTTCCTCTCAGCTAAAAATTTGTCAAATTGTAGCTAACCCAATATCTCAACGAAAAAAAATAGTCAGCTGGTTACAACATGGTGTATTATACGTCAGCTGGTGTCTCGAACATGAAAGTTAAATTTAAAGAAAAATTTATTTTCCGTTATTTCCTCTCAAACAAAAATTTACCTGATGATAGCTTATATGTAACTGTGGATAAATATATATGTCAGCTGGCTGTATCTTGGTGGAAAAACCGTCAGCTGATACGGGAGGCTACAACCGCTCTTCCCCCCAACCGAGCTCCAGCTGACGTTCACGAGGCTTCATAATACTATACTTTGATGCATTTTACTAATTACCGCTTGAGAGGAACTTGGTCATAAAATCTGCTGCTGGCTCCCGGACCATTCCCCATTTATGTACAGTCCAATTAAAGGAATTATTCATGCGACTGTTTTTGTGAAAATTTTTATATCATGATAAATTATATCTTCAAAAGAGAATTTTCAATTGTATAGGGTCCGTATCTACCCTTATTAGTTCAAAATAACATCCTTAATTTAAATCTTATCGATTTTATTTGACAAAGAGCGAAATAATGCGTGTCTGTACAAATATTTATGTATATGAGTGAGTGATTATTTAGCATGGTTTGTGACCTAAAATGGCTTTAACTGATAATACAGATCGATGATAACAATATTTTTTTGGTTATTTATTTATTTATTTATTCATACTTTATTGCTCTGACAAAACTTAACTGGGAACTTAATCTAATTATAAATTAAAACAAATGGCGGTCTTATCGCTAAATAGCGATTTCTTCCAGACAACCAGACGTACGAAAGGAAGTTAGTTTGAGGAGAGGAATAGGGCAGAGCATAAATATAATAAGTAAGTTGGTTATGTTGATCGTCGGCAAAAACTAAGAATAAAAAAATTAAAAAAATTGTTTACATCGCAAATGTAAACTAAAATTTTTCGTTTTACCAATAAATTGTTTAAACACGCTCGTCCTTAGCCAAGATATCCAACCGATTGATCTGACGCGAAACATAACAAGCTTCAAACCGGTCGGGTTCGCTGACATCACGCCTCATTGCCATAACATGCAAATTGGTTGACATTCGTCCTGGGACCAAAATAAACCGATTTCTTAGCAAAAACTCCATTTGATAACGCTCATAATTCGTACCCGTTTGACCCTATTCCGACTTATTTGCATACTAATTTGATGGGGACATTTGCTTAGGACGGCTCGCTCGATGGCATATTTAGTGGGATATGTTATTTCGGATTATATTGTTTATTCGTTTTGCTTACTTTAATGTATTTTTTATGAGAAACATAGGAATTTGTTTAAATGTTTTTTTTTTCGGGTTAATGAACTTGTGATTTTTATAAACCTGAATGCTCGCGGAATATGAAAGTAGATACAATATCGCTGATAATATTGATTTATAGATAAAGTAGGTTTTAATAACTTATAGGAAATAGGATTAACGTCACATTACTATCAACAGCTTATCTATAATCTAATCTAACAGGGTACCTTCGCCACCTATAGGTACATATATATTTTAGTCAATACTCAATACTTATGAAAAATGTGGATTTCTCATCTCACGTTCACTTTTTATTCAAGCAGACTATGTTGGATTGTAAAATATGAATCTTAATGACCTATATAAGATAGTTGATAACTTGATCTTCAAAATCGTTATTTACCAATTTCATACTAACTGTTTTCTATAATTTATTATGGGAAATCACAAAATTCACACTTTAAAATGGTCACCCGTCATAAAATCCATCAGTCCCCGGAATCACAGACACAATAGAAAATCTATTGTGTCGTGGCCCGATCGGGGCGCTCGGTGGTCATGTACACATATTGTTTGTACCTATACTAATTGTAATAAAAAACCCATACATCACTAATTTTACAATATTTTCTTATCTAGGCTATGCGATGTTGGGCAATATTTTCTTATCTGCAAATTATAGCATATCTACATTGATTATTATTTACGATAATGAATATCATCCTTTTAGCCGTGGTTTAACCATAGTAAAATCGATTTTTGTTTAGGTTTAATTTTTTGTATTTTTTTAAAGACTTACACTCAGTTGGTAACCCTGACTTTTGAGCCAGAGAGTTTGGGTTCGATCCTCACTGTTGATAAATACAGCTAAAAATACAATTAGACTGTTTCCTTGTGTTTGATTTCGGGTTGATTAAAATCATAAAGTCAAGATAATTATATTTTCAAAATACCTATGGATGATTCAAATATTATTAACAAATAACAAGTTTGCCTTGCCAAAATACCGCCATCTCGATCTATTTGTTTTATTTTTTATTATACGTAAAATGAAAATCTTATAGAGATTTCATTGGAGACCGTTACCAACTTCACTTGAGAATTTTTAAATAGAGATTGTATAAAATAGTGACGTAATAGTCAATTTTTATTACCTAAGGCGTGATACTAAACATTTCCGTTCGTAAAAATCATTATATCAAAACAATTCAAGTAATGGAACCTTTAGAAAAAGTTTTTTTTTAATATAAAATCTATTAGAAAAAGTACCTATGTTTGTATAAAATCTATTTCCCAAATGAAAGACTGAAAAAGCAAATATTAATTTAAATTTCAGATGGTCCGGGATATTTACATAACGGACAAGCCAGTGTATCCCTACAGAGGTATTCTTTTGGATACTGCGAGGAATTACTTTACTGTGGACTCTATTAAGGCTACTATTGGTAAGTTGAAATAATATTTATGATATTATATTAATTAAACTAGCTTTGCGCCAGCAGCTTCGCCCGAAAAACCCGCCTAGTTCCCGTGGGAAAAACTATATTTTTGGCTTCAGTATCTATGGTAGAGCACACCCCAAGTACCTACTCTTTTAAAAAATATTAATTGTACAGTTTAACTTGTTTACACAAGTTTTCTTTTACATCTTCAACCATTTAAAACTATTACACTTATATCAAGTCACCCTGTTTAGTATTATATTCCGCGAATTCTACTTGATATCTATTTTAATCGATCATTTTTCGATTGTCGATAGATTGCTTTATTTTTAAATAAATTACTTAGAATAGATAGATAATCACTAAGTTTAAATTTATAAAGAATATAGTCCAGGATCCTTCGCCCATTTTTGCAAGTGATTACTATCGTGCTAATTTTCCGTGAGTAGCTTTATATTGATGATATCTTTATTCGAAAAAATATTTGTCCTACAAAATCTATGGTTTGATCAAAGAGTCTCCTCTTTCCAATGTGTATATCGATAACGAGGTCATCATAAATGATTAAGTACTAACCAGCTGATTTTTTTGTTTTCACTTAGTTAATATTTATGTAATTCAACAGACATATTGTCCTACAAATTGCGTAATGATTCCTTGCTAGATCGAATATACAAATATTCGATCTAGCAAGGAATCATTACAGAAATACTGAAAAGCTGGGCCATCCCGTACTTATTGCATATTTCGTTTTTGAAAAAAATATCTTAAGACAAGTGATAACTGCGTTAAAAACAACCGACTTCAAACTTGCACTTGCAACATTTACAAATATACAGACAAAAATGCTCATAAAATAAAAACTACTGGGCCTATCCGAATAAAATTTTTATGGGACCAATTCGACACCATCCCGCATCGAACAAAAAAAGAATCACGTAAATCGGTTCAGAAACCTCGGAGTAATCGATGTACATACATAAAAAAAAAACATACCGGCCGAATTGATAACCTCCTCCTTTTTTTGAAGTCGGTTAAAAATAGAGAGTAATTTCAGATTAAAATAAAAACTTATTAATAATTTTCAGACGCAATGGCAGCTGTAAAACTGAATACCTTCCACTGGCACATAACAGACAGTCAGAGTTTCCCCTTTGTGTCTGAGAGGAGACCGAACTTGACTAGATATGGCGCTTATAGCCCCAGCAAGGTAAGTGTCAATAATATGTGCTATTAAAATGATAATAAAATATTAGTATATACTATATAGACATTACAGTATAGTGTTCTTGATGTGTCTTATTTATGGATTAATTATAGACAATAAAAATGGCATTTAACATTCCAATGAGAAATTAAAAAAAAAAAAATGGTAGTAAAAACATTTTTAATGAAATAGAAAGTTCAAGTATTAATAAAAATAGCAAGTACTATGTTATTGTTAAGTGTGTCATGGAAAAAAATAGAGCGTGTGTGCCGATCACACGTGTCTGAAGTGAAAATACTTTTGCAAGATTCAGACAACAAAATCGTCTTACTCCATGACGTGACGCGATCTTGAAATTTTACTCTCAACGCGCCTAAAGAAGTTTCAGTTAAAAAATATTCCTGATTAATGCAAGTTAGGACGGATCTTGTTGCAAAGATCAGTAAACAAATAATACTTTTTTCAATGAGAAATTTCTGTTGCAGAGATTAGTAAAAAATATATTTTTTTAAACAAAAAATTGGTTGTCTGTAAAGTCGGTTTACTGACGATAGTTGAACGTGACAACGTCCGATTGTGCTTCTTGTCGCTCGTTCCGCGCTCTCGCTTGCACTTCAAGCCTTACATGGAACGCCTCAGAGCGAGGTAACGCCGCATGAGTCATGTTTTTTCGTGCGTGCAGCCGGCTATCGAATTATAAGACGTTGTCACGTCAAAAAATGTTCCTTTTCCAGGTATACACCCGCGACGCAATGGAAGAAGTAGTACAGTTCGGTTTAGAGCGCGGTGTGCGTGTTTTACCGGAATTTGATGCGCCTGCGCATGTGGGAGAGGGATGGCAGGATACTGGCCTCACTGTGTGCTTTAAGGTATTTCAATTGTATGGAAATTTAGTCATTTGCAAGTGTCAATTTTTTTAATAAAAATCTGTTTCTATCAAGAACTGAGGCACTAAAATATGATACCGAAGTTCGTAAAGTCTATGTTTAGTCGCGTCTTCATACGTTGGCATTTTAGTGTCTTAGTGATTGTAAATATAGTGCAATTCGGTTCCGTGTGTATTTAAGATATGTTTTTGTATTTTTTTATGAAACCAATTGTTTAATTCAGGCTGAGCCCTGGGCATCCATCTGTGTGGAGCCACCTTGCGGTCAACTGAACCCCGTTCGAGAGGAACTGTATGAAGTGCTAGGTGATATCTACGCAGATATGGCTGGTGAGTTATATTACATTCTTACATGAGGGTAGGAAAACAAAATATTATTAAATATGAGGGTAAAATGATATTCCGTATTTGTGAGTAAAACAATAGCGAGTTTTACTTGCCCATTACGGAAAGGTTAATTAAGTGTCAAATTCGACCCAGTAGGTTAGGTTAGGTTTGAACTGCGACCCTCACGCCAGAACCGACTCGCTATTGTTTAACTTGCCGAAACATTTAAGTTAACAGAAAGATTTAAGTGTTAAAATCTATTCAGTAGGTTGGTTAAAACCTATATTGACTGAATGTCTGCTCTTTAAATCAGTCAATAAGGATATTGACCGACGCCCTTAGTCAATAACCTTAATAACCGTCAATAAGGATATTGACTGGTTCAGGGTACATATATATTTAAGGACTGTAACATATATATTTTTAGCGATCACCTAAGTTTCAACAAAAAACTATCACACATTCCACATTCCAGACGTATTCCACCCGGACCTGTTCCACATGGGCGGTGACGAGGTGTCCGAGAGATGCTGGAACACATCACAAGAGATCCAGCAGTTCATGGTGCAGAACCGCTGGGACCTGGACAAGACTTCCTTCCTTAAGCTCTGGAATTACTTCCAGACGAAAGCGCAGGATAAGGCTTATAAGGTTTGTATGGAAATACATATTATATTCAGAATATATAGGACTTTAATAGGGTGTTATTGTTGCTCCATAATCGGGCTCTTTTAACCATAAACGACACTACCCTAAAACATAACACCCGAAAGAAGGTAGTCTATTAAATTAATAAGAAATTAACAACATAAATAGAAGACAAATTTAAAATTGAAATGTTACTGCATTTATTAAATCTATCCACAGTTTAAATAGGCCAACGACGATATCCAGAAGAGCTGGTAGCTAAAGGTGTACATATTTGTTCCTTTAGTACTTCTATGTGCACGGTTTCGCCAATTGATGACATAAGACGAATGCGAATGCATGCATTACATTTTGCGTAGAAACAATCACAACTATCGACGGAGTGGCAACGTCGCAACAGCCGCTCATGAGTTTGTCACGCGGCGTTGCCGTACCGTGGATAGTTTTGATTGTTGCTGCCACTGATTTAAGGAGAAAGGTGTAGTTAGACTAAAAGCACTCCGGGAGCGGAGAGTCTCGATTCGGAGAATCCTCTCGATTGTAACTGATAAACTATACAACAAAATTTAATGATTTTTAACGGTAAAAAATGTAATAGTAAATAAATCAAAATATTATATTCATAACCTTTATTCAGAATTTAATTTTAAATGAATTTACAGGCTTTCGGCAAGCGTTTACCACTGATCCTATGGACGAGCACGCTCACAGACTACACGCATATAGACAACTTCCTCAACAAGGACGACTATATCATTCAGGTAATATTACACTTTTGTACGATATATTTGCGTTTTTTTCGGAATATTTCTTAAAAACAATGTAACGTTAAAAGCGAAGCAATTACATAGATACATAGTTTATTTTTTTGAGAGTATTGTAAATAAATCTTTTCTAAATAAAATGAAAAAAAAAAAACGCCCCGTAATTGCTAAAAATAAATCGATGTTGTAGTTACTGATGACTAATGATAGGGATTTTTTTTAATAATTATTTACGAACGTACAGAATTGTTAAAAATTGTTCGATGATTGATTCATACATACGTTTTGAAACGTGAAAAAAAAAATTCTCCAGGTATGGACCACAGGCGTGGACCCTCAGATCAAGGGTCTCCTTGGCAAGGGCTACAGGCTTATCATGTCTAACTATGATGCACTATACTTAGATTGTGGATATGGAGCTTGGGTTGGTTCTGGTAAGAAACACAATAAATATGTCTTTTTAGTACTTATGAATTTTGGATACTGTAAAAAATTATAAAATTTGGCAAAAAAAAAAAAAAGATTTTTTTGGCATTTTGAATTATATTTTAAGTTCAAAGTTCAAACTTGATAATTCTAAAATAAATTATATTTGTAGTTGAAACTTGAAAGTTAAAATTGTAATTTTTTCAATTTTTATGTCGTTGATATAGGTAATTTAATAACAATGAATATTTTTATGTTCAACCATTTTTTTTGTTTATTTTAGTGTAATCACTTACTTAATATTACATCATGACTTTCAATTATTAATTATTATGTATTACAATAATAATATAAAACAAATTTCAGGCAACAACTGGTGTTCTCCATACATCGGCTGGCAGAAGGTTTACGATAACAGTCCTAAAAAAATGGCTGCTCAGTATCAGGATCAAATCCTTGGTAAGTGCAATAATTAAACGAGTAGGTTTGCAACCAAAAAATATTCTTCAAAGCGTTATTAGATAGAAAAATGAATATTTTTTTCTTAGTTATTTGAAAGACTCGCGAAAAACAGGTCATGAGACTGAGCTATGACGTCGGCTTTTATAAAATGAATCAGTCAAATAATATACATCGAAAAAAATCTAATTAGTTTTTTTTAACAGTGACTTGAGCTTGCGCAGAAGTAAAAAAATATTGCCAGTCATGGGCGTGACAATAATAATCTCAGCAATATATCAGCAATCCGCTCTACATTTCACTTAGCGCTAGACACAAACTGTCTGACTACAAAAAACTTTAGAAAGGTTTAACTTTAAGCGCGGGTTCTCATTAATCTGGTTTTTCGTATTTCACAATACAACTATTAAAGTGACAGATCCTTGGTTTAAAGTTGGACAGTGTTTAAATAGTTTTGTGGTAACACCCGATTTTTGAAGTGAAAACTTCTTTATCGGGGTTGGACAAAAATTTAGTGTAACATTTTTGCGTTGCGCCGTACGAAAGACATTTTTGCGTTACGCCGTACGCGTGACATTTTTGCGTTACGCCGTACGCGTGACATTTTTGCGTTACGCCATACTCGTGACATTTTTAAGGTCATAAAAAAGTTTCACTTCTTACGTGTGTACTAGTACACGCATACATTTTTTTTTAATTTTTGACGGCTGCACGCACGAAAAAATATGACTCATCCGGCGTTACTTCGCTCTGAGGCGTTCCATGTAAGGCTTGAAGTGCAAGCGAGATCGCGGAACGAGCTACAAAGAAGCACAATCGGACGTTGTCACGTTCAACTATCGTCAGTAAACCGACTTTACAGACAACCAATTTTTTAATTTTTTTCCGTACAGGCGGTGAAGCAGCTCTATGGTCAGAGCAAGCGGACACATCAACACTAGACGCGCGTCTGTGGCCGCGAGCCGCAGCACTCGCCGAGAGACTGTGGGCCGAGCCCGGCGAGGGGTGGGCTGCTGCTGAGAGACGGATACTGCATGTGCGGTGAGTGGGGGGAGGGGGGGGTTAAATGGAAAAAGTGGGGGAACAGGCTTAGTGGGGAAAGAGTTTAGTTTGAATGGCTACGCGTTACTGGTCAAACAGAACAAAAATAATTGGCTTTCGAGATAAGAATGTCACAAAAGGATCAACATTCAAGGATCTACAATCTACATTCTCCATTAAAAAAAAAGTTTTGAGAGGTGTCAAGTGACACCCGGATGGAACGAAGTTTCAAAAATAGCTGACTTGCTTTCTATGAGAGAGAGACAGACAGAGAAGCAAGTGCACACCGTGCACGTGTTTCTACCGCAAAAAGTGTCGTTACAACTTTTCGTGAGAATTTTTTCCGTCTAGCTCCCTTTCACAACGCGCGAAGAGAAAATTCGTTCCAAATAATAAATTAGTTTTCATAAATTTTCATACAGAGAGTCTTTCAATGTGATAATTATAAATTAGAAATAAAACACACAGGAAATTTGCCTAGCTGTGCTCAAACCAACATAACAATTTAATAATTATTTTAGAGAATTTTCCCATTACATAAACAACAATTATTATAACTACATACTTGTATAACATTAAATTATAAATAATTTAACTATTATTTACAGAGAGCGCCTGACACGTATGGGAATCAAGGCGGAGTCACTTGAACCGGAGTGGTGCTATCAGAACGAGGGTTACTGCTATTAATTATCTGTGATCATTTATTGTCTGTGCTTTTATAAATATGGCGGGAATTACTAATGTCAACTGTCTTAAATATTATTTGATTTGGCATTTTTCAATTTAAATTTTTTTTAGACTTTCATTATGCCAAGCAATTATTATATTTGTATTTTTTTTAAACATTGATATTGTGATTCCTGTTATATTTGTAAAACAAATTTCAAGTCAAGAATTATACATTAAGATAATATATTTTATGACTTATTCAATGTTAAAATCCAATATCTTATATATAAAAATGAATCGCAAAATGTGTTGGTAAGCGCATAACTCGGGAACGGCTGAACCGATTTCGATAATTCTTTTTTTATTATATTCCTTGAAGTACGAGGATGGTTTTTATGTAGAGAAAACGTAAATATGTACCACGGGCGAAGCCGGGGCGGACCGCTAGTTTGAAATAAAATTAGAGTATGCATTTATGTAATTTTATAGAGTTTTAAACACAATACTCACTCACATTTCTTATATATATATTGCATGAAGTTTTTTGCATATTTTAATGTGCTCTTAATACGCCTTATTGGCATCGAAATAAAGTTTATATTGATGTAAAAAAATAAATATATTTTAGAAGCGAAAAGTATTAAAATTATTCGACATTGTTCTCTGTAATTCCTTATGAGATTATATTTTTATTTAAGTATTAAAATTTTATCGATGTATGGAATAAATAATAATTATTATATTTGTATGTGCTGTTTTATTTTTGACATTTTTGGTGCATCAGAATCCTTTTGGGTGCGACGATTACATAAACAATTTTTAGTGAAATGATTACGAAAATAAATTAAGAATATTTAAAAAAAATCCAATAAAAGAATCACAATCGAAAATAGCTATATATTTAGTCAACAACATTTAAATAATTAATAATACGGCATTATATACGGGAATGCCAGGTCCCTCCTGCTGGCCACTGGCATCTCTTGTATGCCACTGGCAGAGTTAAAGTCGACAGTTCCCATCCCGCATACTGGCAGATCTCCCTGTATTGCCACTGAGCTGACGAATGGCAAAGTGCCAGAGACTGACACTGCCCCATTTATAACCAATCCGTCAGACACAATACTAAATGATGGCGGCGGTAAATTCGATAAAGTTTCGAGTAAAAGTTGCCCGCTAAAACCGCTAGATGGCGCTAAATCTTGGTAACTGCTTCTGGCAACCGCGTACGGGTTTTTCCGTGATATTCCGTATCGTTCCATGCGTGTTGGTCCGTATGTGTAACATTGCGCGCAAGTTTTCTGAAAGAAAATACATAATATATGAATTAGTACTAAATTACTGTAGTAGTCGAAATTTAACTAAAGTATCGTGATCACTAAAATTGTATATTCAATTCAGATAAAATTTAAAAAATGTACAATAGGAAAACTATATATAACTTAATTTTAATCATATGAAATCATAGTTCAAGGACCTATTTACTTTAAATAGAGAAGGTACATCCGTTCTTGGGTCACTTTAGAAAAATACCCCACTACGTACACAACACTATTATAGGCAATGGGACACTTTAATGTCTTACCTCATAAAACAAAACTTGTAAACACAAAACCAACAATGTTTTGGTCCGCATGTTGAACTATTTGATAAGTATGCACTTTATATTGACATTAAATGCTAACCCAATGCCCTATTTATATAAAATTAATATTAAATTACACAATGATACAAAATACTTACGACACGACGTTTTTGTTAACTGCGATAGGTTATTGTATAATTATGGTACCTTCAATTGTTACGAAATGCGTGATAACTTTCTTCCATATTCACACGTTTATGACGCCGACAAAGTATCAATATAATATTATTTCATAACTAATATCTACTATATAGCGTCTTTGTATTCTTTATAATAAACTAGCTGAGCCCGCGGTTTCAGGTGTGGACAAAATCTTTCAAACTACGTTGTTTTTCCTTTTTGTCTCAATAATACATATTTTTCCCATGTTCTACTCTCGCTCTTCAATTACTTTTCCAAATTCATCCAAATTGGCGCTATCTATGTTTTAGCCGTGAAAGTAGTCAGAATTCGACGACAAAATAAACTTATTTTTAGAAAAAAAAATACTGTTCTATTCTGTTCGAAAAGTTTTTAACTCGCTTCTACGATGCCCCAAAATATTTACATAGCCCATATTTGAGTAAAAAAAAGGCATGACAATCAAGAAAATTAAATTGTTAATGTGAATGATATTGATCTATGTTGACCTATGAATTAATAGACGTTATCTATTTCAAACATTTTAATTTCATTCATTAAGTAGGTATGAATGAAAGTGATATCTATTATTTATCGATAATATTATCTAAGTGTAAAGATAGTCTATTAATATAGATAAGGATAAAACAAAAACAACACCATAGATATAATTTACTTATTAAATAATATTACTTAGTAGTAGAAACTAGAAATATTTTTAGTCACAATTTTTATAAAGGCAATATTGAGTAATTGTTACAATATAATGTGTAATAATTTATGAGAAAATTAAATTACAATGCAGTTTAGAATTACAAAATACTCTTCCATTAGTTCACACGTTAAGAATAAATACGTAGAATACTCGTTTTATATTGCAGCACACACAGAAATAATTGAAAAATTTGTTGTTGACGAGCCTCCCGACAAATTTTTCTCACATTTTGTATATTATTAAGTTTTCCTACTTATTTTTATGTTTAAACTAGCGGTCCGCCCCGGCTTCGCCCGTGGTACATATTTACGTTTTCTCTACATAAGAACCATCCTCGTACTTCAAGGAATATAATAAAAAAGAATTATCGAAATCGGTTCAGCAGTTCTCGAGTTATGCGCTTACCATCACATTTTGCGATTCATTTTTATATAATATATAAGATAGTTCAACATTTATATTAACAAAGTATTATGAAAGACATAGACCTATTTATATGACATATTTATTGGGCAAGTTCTGCTACTGTATTATTCTGCTACAAGTATAATAATTAGTAGGTTTACTATATTTTAGAATAACTATCTATACTGCATTATTATTAAATATTTGATACGATTTCTCACTGAGTAATTAGGACCTAAGTCCTAATTATTCCATTGGGTACCTACCTAAGTACCCAATGTTTACATCAAAACAATGTTTTCGAATTTTCTTTTAAGTAGATACTTATATTACGATGACCAAACACACGATTGACGTTGAAACTGACACAACAATTGGATAGAAGATTGCAGTATTCATGGACACAAAAATAACAATAATTATGCGTACTTCCCACAGGAGTATTTTGCGAATTATTAGTGTTTTTAAATAAAGATCGCATACTTTATCAGCAGCATCAGGCAAGCTGCCAGGCCCGCTGCATGACGAGGTTGCCGACCCACCATCTGATATATTCACGTATTTTGGAAGATATTTTCGCACTTAATTTATCAGACGGGTGAACGGTCGAGACCGATTTACTGCGAATTTGGTATCTACAAATATTATTATTTATCACTAATAACAAAATTGTTATTAGGTACAACTCGGTTTTAGTCTTTAGATTTCAAACAGTGCGTAAATACAGTACCTACCTACTTATACCAAATTTTATAAATAGACAATTTAATCCTTCTAAGAATATAATAAATTACAAATAAAGGTAATTTAGATGGTAGATGCTCTATGATATTACTATAGGAGTATAGGAAATGTAGAGTCAGGCCACTGAATAAAAATATTTCGCTGTTATCTTTTGAAATATAACGTACAAGATACGTACAAGCCATAAAACGTTTATTGTGCATCTAACGAATAATAAATAAAAATCCATCCATCGCATGCAAGTCCTTGGAAATAAAATAACAAAATGTACACAATTCCTATCGTTATTTGAAGTATTGAATTTAAATAAAATATCGAACAAAACACATTGTCATCTATACAACATTACATAATTGGGGTTAAGTATAAATTGTTAGTGATTAAATATTTTACAAATTGCTACCCAAGATTTAGGACAACAGTATGTCCAGTTATTTGTTTATTTACGAATTATTTAGATATGCTAACTGGCGTATGTAATTAGGACAGTCAAGTACATTAGATAATGTGGTTCGCGAGAACTGCTCTTATTGCATTGTTTTCTTATCAACAATATAGTTTGTGTAGGCATTCGTAAACAATTGACAAAGTTTTAACTTCTATGCAAGAATTTATGTAGAGGTTCATTACCTTACCATATAATTTATTTAAATTCTAAGGTTTAGGTTGTAAATCGCTTGCAATTAATTTAATATTTTTGTGAGGTTTCTTGTGAAAAATGTGCATCGCTTGCTTTTCGGTAGGTAGGTAGGTGACATAATGCGGAAATTATTTTGACAAATCCACAATATTTGGTTAGTTACGAATGTATTGTATCTAAGAATTTTTGAGTTTGCTGATACTAAAACTACTAAATAAATTTTAGAAATTCGTACAATTTCTGTCACACGTCTTCTGTGTTAAAGAGTTTATCCGGTCTATCTTGTTTTATCCGTTTGAAACTGGATGATTTCTTTGAAATTTGCTGAAATATGCTATGAGTTTACTTATTTCACGTATGACTACGTCTATATTATAAATATGCGTAAATACAAAAAGAAAGAATAGAATTTAGTTAAAAAGGTGCGGGTCAAATGCCGTTGACCAACCAACGCGTTATCGCTATCGGTGTAAAAACGTGCCCCTGACATTCACAAACATTTACTTGTATCTTGTATTGCGATAATTCAATGTACAAAAATTATCTACGATTTTTCCTACTGCCGCCTCAGGTACATGCTCTTAAAATACTCTCAGCGTTATCAATTATTATAACTATAGGTATATAAAAACTATAACAGTTAACAATTCTATATATTCCATATTTACTTTTCATAAATTATAGACCGGGAGATACTGACACAAAATTTCGAGTCATTTGTAACAGGATGGCGGTTCTACAGGGGTCTTAGTACGCAATGACAAAAAGAAAAACGATGGCGTGAACGCTGGTACCGGCGGCTTAGTCGCGTGGGCGTTAGTCGAACTCGTCGGAAAATAGCGAAAGTCAAACGATTTGTAACAGTATGGCACTTATTTTTCCTGTAAGTTTGAGGATCAACAAATATAAATACAAAATTTCAAAGATCTATATGTTGGAAATCTTCACTTATATAAATTAATAGTAAATTAAGTTTTCAAGTATGACAGCACTTTTCCCCCCTACTAGAAGTATGGCAAATATAATAGTGGTCACATTTTATCAAATACTCTCCAAAAATCCAAATGCAATACTGGTACAAAAAGTTTGGCGAAATAAAATTTTTTTGCAGATTTTCGGCGGTATGGCGACCATTTGGAATCGTCCGAAAAGTATGGCATGGCGATTTTCGTAAATGGCTGCACGACGATAGTTACCTGTGCAAAAGTTAGCCTGGTACAAATGGTTGAATGATTGTTTTATTTAAATCAACACATTCGCATCGGTATGGCGGGCTGTAAGTCACACCGGAAAAGTATGGCATGACACTACCGCCTACTCCTTTTTTATGGGCTATCGGTAAATTCTAAAATTTTTGTGTTACAAATCGTTTGACTTTCGCTATTTTTCCGACGAGTTCGACAAACGCCCACGCGACTAAGCCACCGGTACCAGCGTTCACACCATCATTTTTCTTTTTGTCATTGCGTACTAAGACCCCTGTAGAAACGCCATCCTTGTTACAAATGACTCGAAATTTTGTGTCAGTATCTCCCGGTCTATTACCTACTAGTAATTTTTTTTAAAACAACTAGTTACTGTGAGTTACACCTACTAGTAATATCAAAACTTTCAAGCTTTAAGCATAGTAGATACCTGATACCTCTTACCACCAAACCGGCTAGGAATCCGAACATAAGATTTCGGATTCGTGTTATCTTTTCAAATCATGTAAAATTTTGTAGATAGTTTTGATATAAATAATAACGAAACATCCGTCTGCGATGAATGCAATTGTGGAATTTCGGCATTAATGTATTTCGATGCTGTGATATTTTTAAACTTTTAAATATTTAGCGCGTGGGCGAAATGTAAAATTTACTTGCAAATACGTAAGCACTGACTTTTCCTGCACAATTATTTTAAATTGTTTAATTGTAGCCATTTTCCCAATGATTTCTTGACCTATGCCAACTCTTGTGAATCACTATTTGTTTCTTTGAAAGAAGCAAATTACAAACAAAAATAAAAAACAAGCAAATGCTTGTTTTTTATGCAAAGGCACACTATGTCTATCTTTCAGAATTTATATAACTATGTAGTTAGGTATAAGGTAAAATTATACCTATATTGTAAATTTTTGTGTAATATAATTTATTTCATGTCATTTATTTTATTAATCTTTCATCGATTCAGTAGTTAGGTATATTGTAATCTGTAGTACATTTATTTGGGACACCTGTGTTCTCCAGGGAGTTGAGCGGAGACAGGTAGTTGTGTTTGGGCGTGTCGTTTTTGTCTTCTATCAGCCAGTTTAGAAAACCAAGTCTGATCGTGGTTTCTGCAACCTTCCCGTAATGTGGGCGCACCTGTGCATCGCGTATTGGGCTACATAGCCATCGTAAGAAATGCAGTAGATAGAGACTCCTTACCGACTACGATAATCGTCTGAAATAGACGTAAACGGCCAATGATGATGAGTACATTTATAAATGATGTTAATCTATTTGACCTATAACACGATGGATACAAACTAAGTCTGAAATAGAAAGTTTCTATAAATATAAACAAGTAATAATAAATGTTGTTATATCAAATAGTTTTAAGATGTAAAGTCTACAATTTTATTACATATTTACAGCATGCTTCAAAACCAAAAGATACCTCTATCTATTATACTAACTGTGCCCTTCGGTTTTACCAGCATTGCTCCGCTCCTATTAGTGTTACGATGATAATATCCTACTTATAGCTTTTATAAATGGACTATAACCGTGAATTTTTTTTTTCAAATCGGATCCGTGGTTCCTGATAATAGCGCGTTCAAACTTCAAACAAACAAACCCTTCAGCTTTATAATAGTATAGATGCGACCCTTACGAATAATTGTAATTTATACTAGCCGCTTGCCAGGACTTCGCCCGCATTGACCTGGGATAAAAAAGTAGCGGTTATCATCGGAATTTTCATGTATGGATCAGTACTTCCAAGATTTGAAAAGATCACACGTCATACAAAGCAAAAATTAAAAACATTACCACTTTATGATACATATTAGTTTTACATCTCTTTATCCCTGCGAGTTAGATTCCCATCCACCTTAGAAAACTTTAATTATTTAATTTCTAATTATTAATTGCTAATTATTAATTAAAAACTTTAATTAATAATTAGCGTCTTAACCGATTTCGTAGATAGCTATTAGGAGTAGTAGGAGTTTTTTATTACAAAGAATAAATAGTTATTAATAGTTTCATTATATTTCGATAATCAATGTAAAATTTCAGAAGGTAGCAGATTTATTTTTGACCAACTTTACATACCAACTCTTTGTTTCGTATTTCGCAATCTGTTAGGTGCGATAGCTCTTTTAAGTAACTCTGAAAAATTATTGTAGTTAGCATTTCTATGATGACTTTTTTTAACTTCTCTGCTCTATCGTAAATTTTAATTCCTGGCAAGACTATGTCGACTTACACATTACACAATTCTGCAAAGCTCTTCCTATGATCCCATATCCCTTTTCAAAAGCCATAAAACAAACTTTCTTAAGAAGTGTTTGTCACGGAATGTTAACCCAGTTTTCATTTCAACACTCGTAAAATGTTAATTCCTGTTGCCCCACAGTTTATATTTATCACCTATAATATAATATAGCAATAGAACTGAAACTCTATAGTGAGCAATTTTTTCTGATATAAAAAATTCCATATAAATTGCTATAATTAAGAATATTTTCGTCTAAATTATTGATATGCTTAAGACATGTTATACAAGATTGTTCTTTGCTCTACCTATTCTAATGACTAATAAAAAAATATTATGATAAAAATTAAACATAAACAAACGCTGCGCATCTTGAACCTAAACTCCCAAAAACAACATCGCCAAAAGCAAATAGAAAAATTATATGCAAATACATCGAGATATATGTACTACGTACTGGAGAGGCGATCGCTACTACACTCTCTTTACAACGCGCTAGAGGCAAAAGTCACGAGTCTCATTAGTCTGTGCCGGACTGTGCTCCCCGCTTGCCGCGTCAACACGTGTTATTGCTCTGTTCAAAATGCCTTCGTGTGTGCTAAGATATTGTTTTAACAGTTCCTATAATACAAACAAAGCCCGAGGAGTGACTTTTCACCAGTAAGTTTCCTTATTATGAGTAAGTCATGCATTTTACTAATATTGTTATCATTTTGCGAAAAATCACCACGCGTTCTGCGTTTCGCGCCATTTTTCATAGACTAACAGCACAGACGTGACACTATCGATGAGTCTGTTAAAAAAATGCAACTGGATTTTTTAACTATGAATAATGAATATACAATATATACTAGGAAAGATTACCGTGGTGTAGTACCTAAATATTTATACTTTTACCCGACTACGCAAAGTAAAACGGTAGGTTATTTTATTTATTTGCCTATTTTTATTTATTAAAAAAAGGTTCATCAACAGTTGTTCCAATAGGATTTATAAATTATTATGCACAACAATTACAAATAAACACAACATTCACAGAAACTAATACAGTAAAAGTTCCTTAATCGCGCTTCCTTTATTTGCGTTTTCACTATTCGCGGATTAAAAAAATGCGACCCAATTTCTATATTCGCGACTAATTTTTTTTTTATTCGCGGATTTAATAAGTACATACTACATACATAATAATAAAATTATTCCAATAGGTATCTTACCCAATATCCTTGTCAAATGGACTAATAAGAAAGTAAAATAGATCTTATTACAAGTTTGCCTAAAGTATATTATGTTCTTAAATGATATCGCCGAGGCCTTTGACACAAGCCGCCTTTGTCGCAAGCCGCCTCTGCGGCGATTGATGTTTTTGAGAATGTAAATAAACAGAATGGAAGCAACCTTATAACTCAATAAATAAAATATATTTTTAAATGTAGTTCCGTTTATAGTAAAAGCCACTTTGCGTATTTATTGTTTCGTCTTTCACATTCGTTACAAAAATTGTGATCGAGTAAGGGGGCGTCCATAAATTACGTGAGGTTTTTTTTTTAAATTTTCTGCCCCTCCCTCCCCCCCTGGTGAGATGTCGTGAGATTTTATTCAAGCCTCTCCCCCATCCTCGAATCTCACGTGAGATTTTTCAAAATGTGAGTTTCTTATACGTAAACGCCATCAACATTGAATCATCGTATCCATTTAGTTAGGGCTATTATAAACCAATACTCCAAAATTCGATAACATCATGAAGCAAAAACTGATAAAACTATTGATTACTACACAAAACGACAAAAGCTTACTAAATTGATATTATTTAAAGGAAATTAAAATACATAGTTTAATATAAAATCCTCTTTTTATTAATTCCCTAGTATCAGTACCACCAGATAGTACCGAGTAAACAGATTGCACAATGTGTCGCATCTGCACGCATTGCTTAATCATTGAACTTGAAGCCACGCCTCGCTCGTTCCACACGTACCCCACCACATCGGCCGCGCGGAATGTTTTTGTATGGAATAACCTCTCTAGTAATATATCTCGATGTGCAAATAACGTATCAACGATCCATCAGTTAGTACAAAGGCTAGTGTAGTCTCCGACGCTTCGCGATGTGGACGGTCGCGACGATCCTGTGGCTGGTGACATGCGCGGGCGCTATAACGCGCGACCAGTTCTACCCCTATGGGCCCGAGCTCGACGAGACCCTGCCCCGGGGCGCGGATGTTGCCTCCACTGAGGTGCCCCTGAATGTGCCCATCGTGTTCTTCGGGGAGACTTATGAAAGCGTCTTTGTGAGTATTTGTGTGAAGTGATTATGGATGATGGTCGAATTTGCATTGTCAGGAATTAATGATTAAATTATTGTGTAGTTAATATTAAAAGTCAGATTTTCACGAATTTCCTCATGTATACAATTTTATATAGCGGTGAAACAATTTTGATAATATTTGTTTTCTATTTATTTGAGTGGATTCTAATGCAATTTTTTTTCACATTCTATTAATCTGGAATGGTATCGCCTGAAGATCGGTATTTTTAAATAGTCGATCATATTTAATTCGTGTAAATTGTACCTACCTACCTACTGTACCTAATTTCTATAATAATTCTAAATATGTAAAAATTAAATAGAAAAGAAGAAAGTATATTGGAAGAATATTTATAAATAAATGTGTCTTCTAAATTATTGTCATGCTACTTAACTAGGTGGTTAAACTAATAGACAATGAAAGTTTACTCTATAGAGAATCAGTCGTAATTTCGTTATATCGATGGTCGTAATCCGCCAACCCGCACTTGGCCAGCGTGGTGGATTATGGCCTGTACCCTCATAGGAGGCCCGTGTCCCAGCAGTGGGAACGTATATGGGCTGATGATGATGATGATGATGGTCGTAATTTTTAAAATTTTATTTCTTATTTTGTAATTTGCATGGCGTTTATGATAAAAGGCGTACGCTCGAATCCTTTTAATGTAAATGTGCTTAAAGTTTAAAACATAAACTTAAGTTACTTTTAATACCGGGGAAGTTTTTTTTTTTGATATTATGTTACATTTAGGCAATGGTAAACCGTAAATTCGACTAAGTGAACCGATTTTGATGAGTACCTAAGTACTTGAAAGTTCAGCAGCTTTCGTGTTATCTCATTAAAGTTTGAAGTTCAGATAATTTTTGATTAATGATTTAATTTAAACTGTATACTCATTTTGTGTGTAATTTATACAGTTCTAAGGATGCCACATGTTATAAAATCTGGCAGTAGGTACATTATCCTGGAAAAAGCAATGAAGAAACATACAAGATTTGTAGGTACCTATATAAAAAAAAGTTTCCTTGCTTTCACACTAAAATCTCATAAAAAGGGACCTAAATTATGACAATTATTAAGATAATTATTAACAAGTACTCAGGCACTTATTAAACTATAGTATTTTTTCTATCCTCAGTATCCTCTACCTTAATAATAATAAGTAAAACATTAATATGTAAGTAATCTCGTAATCGTTACAAGAACTTTTGTACGTTGTAACTTGATTACAATTTTCTCTTTGGTAGTAGATCGTAGCGAAGTTTTACCAAATTTGTACTTAGTTCGGACTTCAGTAGCCAATAGATTTGGATTTTAGTGACATCTGACATTCATTAATAATTCAATCCAATCCACGTGCCACAAATACTTTAAATTTATTATAAACAAATTCAATTAGATCAACGGCCGCGGTAACAATGAGTTTTATTGAATAAACAACAGGCCTCATTTGTGGTTAATAACTTCCTAATTCTATGGCACCTATTGTTTTTCGATAATGCAATAGAATTAAGAATATATTCATAAGAATCGGAAATAATAAACTGTTTATCTATACATATAATAAATCTGTTGAAGGGTCAATTCTGTACATTGAAAATATTGAAAAAATAAATAGCAGGGGGTGTTACTGGATCGATACCAAACCCAAATATGTGATTAAAAAAATTTTTGTCTGTCTGTCTGTCTGTATGTGAAGGCATCACGTGAAAACTAACGGTTCGATTTCGATGAAACTTGGTACAATTATACCTTATTATCCTGGGCATAAAATAGGATACTTTTTATCCCGGAAAAATACGTAGAAAAAAAATAAATTTTATTTTTTCTTAATTTTTCCGCGCGGACGGAGTCGCGGGCGTAAGCTAGTGTAGAATAAATCTAATGAAAGCTTTCGTTGCAATTTTTAAATAATGAGAGAAAATTATCAAGATACATTTAAGTATATTTTATGTTTTATCTGAATTACTTATGTAATTTATGACACATTCAAGGTTGTTCCAATGAACAAGTCTAATTGTTTCCCTTTCGAAATAACATTAAAACATAGTTTCAAATGACTACTCTTTTAATTTGTTAGTATGATTAATTACATGACTAAGGCATACATACATAAAATTGAAGTGACCTTTTGCAATGGTTTAAACGAAATCATTTTGTTTCTAACTGAACGTTTAATAAGATTCTGCGCAAAATTTAACATCATTAAAATAATTTAATTTAAAAACCTATAAATTAAATTAGATGACTGTTTTATCAGTGGAATATATGTTTTCTTTTTATTAAATGGCAATTCCTGATCCCAGTGAGGACGGAGTCTGCCTGGTATCTTTTCAGTATCAAGAAAGCTTTTGACTCACTCAATTTAAACACTAATAATTTGCTAAGCTAAGAATTCGTTGAAATATATTCTATCACATTTTTATGTGTATGATAGTCGATTATTCCGAAAATTTGCAAGTGATAAGTAATGAACTTTAGCGATAAGTTGCAATTTGCAACGGAAGCGCACGTGGGTGGGTAGGACATCGTCGGTCACTGACTGATATTGCATTTTAATCCATTCCTGATTATTTTATACTACCTCTCCGCCCTCGGCACACTCGTTGTCTTACAAATTAATTTGTACAAATTTCAGACTAATCACATTATAATAAAACTTTCTTCGAGAAACAATCTAAATATTAATAAAACCGCATCAAAATCCGGTACGTAGTTTTAAAGATCTAAGGATACATAGGGACAGACAGACAGCGGGTAGATACTTTTTATACTATGTAGTGAAGATGATGATGGAGAATGTTTTCTATTATGCATAAAGCAATTTATTAGAAATTTTAGAAGTTTCTTATCTCACGGCAAACACCGACCTTTAGTAGTCGATATACGCAGAGGCGGCTCGTGACAAAATTTTATGGGTGTTCACTTGAAATAAAACACTGAAAATACATGGTGTAAAGCAGTACATTTATCAAAAAAATTACTTATAAAGGAAATACCTACATACGTCTTTCTTTTTGGTGTGCAAAAATATATATAACTTAAAGCGACAAGACATTCGTAAATATCTGTTGTTGCTTTCATCACAACCACACAACCACGGTTTTTTTTACATATTGTTCAGATTTAAACACACGCGTATATGTTTTCGTTTTTGTCGTACATTTTTGCGTAAGATCAAGTTCAGGCCGTGGCGGTCCCTTAGCTTTACATTCAAGCCGAATTTGTAACGTTTTATCACACTTTTTAATGAACGCCACATTATAATTATTGTTCATTTTAACACTCACAAGTAATACTGATAAGTACAGGCTATTTCAACACGTATTTTATAATTTTAATTAGAAAATTGCATGAATCGCGCGCGTGCATTGAAGTTGACTCGAGAGTCGAGTGTTTGTTTATATTATAGACGTAGCAACTGGCAACGTCGCAATCGCTGTCCTGCCGGGCGGTAAAAACGAACCGGCAACGTTTGCGGGTGCGGCGCACCGAATTTTGCTACTTTTCCATAGAAAATCTTTTGTTTCACGCGCAGGGCTCTGGCAAAACCCTCTCTTTCACTCCTATTGGATTTCGTATTAGGAAATGTACTAAATCTTTTTTCATTGGAGCGCAATCGTGAGCGCACCGCTTCGCGCGTTACATAATACAGTAGGTATTATACAGGTGTATGGGATGATGGAATGATGGATATATTCATTGGTATTAACAGTAGTTTTAAAGATTACGATTGATTTTAAATAGTAATAATTAATGTTAATAATTAAATTAAGGAGTATGATTTTATTATAATTATTTATGGGAGTTCACTGCACCAGCGCTCCTTAGGGCGAGCCGCCTCTGGATATACGTATTATCAGGAAGGGGGTCACACTGTTTCATGCTTAATTTTCTGATAATATCTTTGTATAAATATTGTTTTTGATCAAAATTATTCCTCCTTGCATCACAAATTATGTTGTGAACATTTGAAATTAGTTTGTAAAACATAATATTATTTGGTTACTAACTAATTATTTAAAATAGTTACTTAATATGCATATTTTGAGTTCGATCAATCCAAAAAAAAAAAAATAAAAAAAATATAATATTAACATTTATCTTCTATTTCAGGTCAACAATTATGGGCTGATTTCATTCAGAGCAGACTTCCCAAGCTTTTTGAACGCAGAGTTTCCTCTTCCTTATGCGTCTATCGCTGCCTTCTACTCCAATGTAGATACGTCAGTGTCAGGAGCAGTTTACTTCAAGGAGTCAAATGATACACACATCATCCGAAAGGCTGCTGACAGTGTTCAAAACTCCTTCAATGAATATTACGATTTCGAACCCAAAAGCGTGTTTATCGCAACATGGATTGACGTGACATACGCGGGAGGTGATGACCGAAAGAACAGTTACCAAATCGCTGTAATAAGTAATGGAACGGAGAGTTTTGTGGAACTGTTGTACCCTGAGCGGGAAATACAATGGATTCAGAAGGAAACCGCTCCGGGCAGTTTGCCTGATGCTAAAGCGCAAGCTGGTTTCATCGCTGAGGATGGCCGCGTGTTCACATTGCGAGGCTCCGGCAGCCATCAGATCAGAAATGTTGTATCGTAAGTTCGACTTACATTTTCTTGAAAACATCAATGAAATTAAAGTAAACGATATCAAAAGAATTATCAATAACTTCAAATTATATACAAATGATTTAGTTAATTTCATTTTTTATTCCAGATGGTCTAATGTCCGAGAGCCTGGTAAGTATGTTTATCGCGTCGGTGATATCCTGCCCAATGAAACAATCGCTGTTCCCGATCAATACAATGAATATGAAATAGAAATTTTAGAAGAATCTGACACGTGTGCACAAAGTGGACCCAGTGTTTGTCACCTTCAAGCGCGCTGCATAGATTATCCTGCTGGAATCTGTTGTCAGTGTAACGATGGCTTTTATGGCAACGGAAAATCATGCATCAAAAACGATGTACCTCTTAGAGTGCATGGCAAACTCAAGGGTGTTTTGAATAATGTCAATCTGAATGATGTAGATGTACAAGCGTACGTGGTAGTGGCCGACGGACGTTCATACACTGCTTTATCTCAAGCTCCCTCTTCACTCGGCAGTAGTCTACAGCTTTTGAGTGTATTCGGTGGAGTCGTAGGATGGTTATTCGCTATGCCATCGGGTACAGCTAAAAACGGATACCAACTCACCGGCGCTCAATTCAACCATACCGCAGATATCTATTTCCCCGAAACAAATGACAGAGTTATCATCGAGCAAGAATACATGGGACATGATGTGTTTGACCAGATCACTCTTGAAGCGGATATACGAGGAACTGTGCCAACTATTGCAAAAGGAAGTAGATTAGAAGTGATCGAATTTGAAGAGCAGTACACTACTGTAGAGGCTGGATTAGTTCACAGTATATCAACACGTACATACATAAACAAACTCACAGGACAACAGTATTTACAAAGGGTTTCACAGACGTTTTCCTTTAATACGTGCAAATTTGCACCATTTTCAGAAGAGGACAAAATTCCATTAACTCTTAAAGCAACGAAAAACTATTTAGGTTATGAAGTAAGAGAAAATATCGTCAGATATGGAACAAGTAATAAAATAGCGTCAATGGGCCAGGAAGATCCATGTATTAAGGGAAGAAGCACTTGCGGTCCCCACAGTACATGTATTCCTCAAGATGACAAATTTTCATGTGTTTGTCAATCAGGATATACTAGTGTGTACACCTACGATGATACTACTGCATGTGTTGACATTGACGAGTGCACCGCTGGTACCCACAATTGTGATATTAATGCCGATTGCTTTAATCTAGATGGTGGATTTCAATGCAGATGCCGTGAACGCTTCGAAGGTAATGGTGTTCAATGTAGCTTGAAGTTACGTTGCAGTGCAAGGGTATGTGATCCAAACGCTCAGTGCATCGAGAATCCAGCGGAAGAACCGTTTTGTTTATGTAATGCTGGTTATACTGGTGATGGAGAAAGATGTTGGAAGGCATATTGTACAAACTGCTCACCATATGCGCATTGCATCTTCTCTGAAGATACTTTCAGCTATAATTGTCAATGTAATCCAGGTTATATCGGTAACGGTGAACAATGTACAGGGGATGTATTGATTGTGGCTACAGTTAGTGAAACTACAGAGCCTAATGTACCTATCGAAACAACAACACCCGTGCCTTCAGAAGCCGATTACAACGAAACATACGTATTACCGGATTGCAACGCTTTTGGCTGCAGTTGTCCTCCTGGATATTCAAGCTACAAGGACGATAGAGATAACGATTTGTGTCGAATCGACTCATTTAGGGACCCTATTACGACTCCAGATAATGATACATCAAGTACGTATTTAGCTTATTTGTATTCTAAATATTGTTTCGTTCTGAATACTATGGAAGTTTCGAGTGTTTGAGTGTTCAAATCTTAGGTACTTAATGTCAATAAATTTTTTATTAATTTGGTTTAATTGTTATGTTCGTTAACTTTATGGAATTTGAAAGAGAATGTTAACGTTCAATGTGTGAATTGTTAGGAAAATTTTCTAATCTTACCTGTATGCTCTCTACTAGGAGATTCTTGTTAATATAAAAATTGTTTTTGCTTTCAGTAAGATGCCGGTCGGATTCTGACTGCCCACCAAATGCAGTGTGTTTGTATTTGAATGAAATGTACATGGTAAACGATCAGGAGGAAGGACAGTGTCAATGTCAAGAAGGCTATGTAGGAGATGCTTATGAGTGCATAGAAAGAACTGGAGCAAGCTGTTCGTGTGGTCTTGGAGCTCATTGTATTGAGACAGCAGCGGGCGATCTCTTGTGTGTCTGTGATTCCGGATATCACGGCGATGGTTACATATGCCGACCCAACTTCAGCTGTAACAACAATTCTGACTGCGAACGCAATGCTGAATGTCGACCAGATCCCAACACCAATGAATATGTGTGTCAATGTATCGAAGGCTTCATTAAAGATCAGAGTGACGCCTGCATTCCTGATAAACAATTGTGTAACGGAGCTGTGTGTGCTGAACATGCGTCTTGTCTTTTCGATGATGCAATCGCGGTCAGTTACTGTCACTGCGACGAAGGGTATGAAGGTGAAGGAATCTCCCAGTGTGTTCCTCAAGGAAGAACTTGCGACATTGTCGATGACTGTAGTCTTGATGCCATGTGTACACCAGTTGAAGATTCATATCGATGCATATGTAGAGAAGGCTTCATTGGAGATGGATATACTTGCACCCCCGAAATGAATTGCCGCAGTAATCCTCAGTTATGCGATATTCACGCATCATGTTTGAAAACTAGTGATGGATATGAGTGCGAATGTAATACTGGGTACAACGGCAATGGAAGTATTTGCGAGCTTAACCCTAGACAAACTGGTAATTTCTTAGTTGCAAGTGACGGAGCTTCAGTTTATCGGGTACCTTTCAAAGTTACACAGAGAGATTTCGCCACACCATTCAACAGCGCCATTTATCAGATCGCTGTGGGAATAGACGTAGACTGCTTGACGGGCCACATTTATTGGGGTGATGTCGTCGGTAATACTATCAAGAGAGCATTGTATGATGGATCAGGATTTGAACCATTCTTGTCTAATGGTAAGTACATTATACGAGAACAATTATTGAGTTTTATTTGCCTTGTTGTGTAAATAACAAATAATTATTTCTGTAGATGTCCAATCGCCAGAAGGTATTGCTGTTGACTGGTCCGCTAGGAATATATTTTGGACAGACTCGAAGAAACTCACTATTGAAGTTGCCAATTTAGATACCAAAGTCCGTAAGGTACTTTTTTCGAAGGAAGGCATTTTCAATCCTCGAGGCATAGCTGTTCATCCTGGTAGAGGGTAAGCTAGTATTTTATAATTTATATGAACATTTGCGGGTGTACTAACATCTTATATAAGGTTTTCTAATTATGTTTTCTTCTGTTCACAGCAAAATCTTCTGGTCCGACTGGAAACGATCGGGTCCCAAAATTGAATGGGCTAACATGGATGGAACACAAAGAGGCGTTTTCCTCGACCAGTCTGATGTGAAGCTTCCTAATTCTTTAGCGATTGACTGGGTCAGAGATCGTCTTTGTTATGCAGATGCTGGACTCTTCACCATTAGATGTGTGGGCATAGATAACTTAGAAAGAGATACTATAGCCGCAAATTGCTCATATCCATTTGGTTTAGCTATCAATGGTGACAAGTTTTACTGGACTGATTGGAAAACGTACGTAACAATGAAAAAATAAAATACATTATGATAATTATTCTCTTTTAAGCAGTTTTTACTTTTACTATCATTGTAATATAATTTTTATCTCACTAACCTCAAATATATCTTAATACATACATTTAATTCCACAGACTGAAAATCGAATCCATAGACACATTAACAGAGATAAAAGATCAGGTGCCAATAGCGACTGCGTCTAGAAGATTATACGGCGTGTCTGTGGCACCAGAGGAGTGTCCTGCGTTGAGCAACGTGTGCCAATACAGGAACGGCAACTGTTTAGCCAACCAGATCTGCTTGCCAAATGGTCAAGGCGGCAGGTCTTGCGTGGAGGGAATCAGCAGTGGTCAAAACTATTAGAATACTGTTTTTTTTAACGATAGTCTATGGTTAAAATCAATAGAATACAATGTTGCTAGAAAACAAGTTTATGACATTTTTTAACTCGTTATGTTGATAAAATGTGTTCAGAAAATTTTATAGAATCACGCTCAATCCTAGTTTATCAATAATATTAATTGTATGTGCTGGTATTGCCAAAGTTATGCAATTTATTAATAAATACTTTTAGAAGGGTAATGTTTACGTTAACTTCATAAGGTGTAAAGTAAATTAATAACTTGAGTGTTATAGAAGTTTAAGTAAGTTATGGCGCTATATTTAATATATATTTATCTATAAAAATATACCTAATACTAACCTAGTAAATATGCCTTAATTTATTTTAATAGATGTACTTAAGATATATATTCTAGGAAAAATCAATTATTAAGAAACATCACAAGATATAAAAATAGCTAGATTTGCCATTGTCAAATACCAAAGTGATTGTAATATTTATAATATGCATATTTTTCATAATTAGAAAAACTTTCAATGTATGGTGTAAATATATTATTACATAAAAATATGCTAATTTGTTTAATTTACTCCAAAAACCCTTTTTTAATTAGTTTACACATCACCCCGTTGGCGTTGGTAGAAGTTCAAACTTCAAACAAATAAAAAAATAAACTTAAGAATAACTCAGTCAATTCTAAATATTAAAGCTTACGCTTTATAAAGTATTAGTAGATAGCGACTTAATTGTGGGATTAAAAAACGTAAAAATCCAAATGCATTGATCGATTGCAGCGGTTGATCAATTACAACAATAGAATTAAATTGTACCGATGTATAGAATAATTTTCAATAGGAAATAACCCGTTGAAATACCGAAGCGCGAGCACATAAACAGTCGTCAAATAATGACGTCATTATTACATATAAAAATTCGTTCCATTTACGCACGGCAGAGGCGCTTATCTATTTCCCATACTGATGCTCTCGATGACCGTGCGACTTCTTCGACTATAGTTTTTATGCTCACGCATGTCATGATAACAAAAATACAGGATCAAACACAGCTATATAATGTTCTTCCTATAACTAGTATGAACAATAACTATAAACCAATGAACAGGTTAAAAAATTAGCGATATGCAACAAATAACAAATGGATTTGAAACTTTTAGAGGGTTGTATGTTACATTTTTATAAAAACATGAAATTTATTAAATAAGATCTTTATTTTGCAGGATACAAAATCAGCTACACAATATAAATTATAAACAAATAATTATTATCATCTATCCACCAATGAGCCTATAATTTAATATTCAGATAGTTAAATTTTATAGAAATTGTTTACAGTAGATAATTTTAAGTCTCAAAACAATTCAATTACTCTAAAAATATGACAAATCATAAACATAACTTTATCATAACGAAGTTTTTGACGAAATAACGACGTTAACTAAATTTATAAATATAACGTTAATTTACACATTCACTTTTACAAGTTTTCAGGTAGATGTTGGAAAATAAAGGTTAATTAAACCTAAAGGTTAGTTTTAATATCATAAATTATATTCGAAAATATCTATAACTTCAAAAATCTCAACTAGCTCCTACTATTCCTTGAAAAACAAAACTAACAATTAAAATAATTAATCATACAGTTCTACCACATTTTTTTTCCTGTGTAATAATTGAAAGGCGCGTAACAAATATGACATTTTAATTGGCGCGGGAAACGGCTATTGGTCTATTTCTTACTTCACAGTGACATCTGTCATTTGATAGGTCATTTTCAGTTTTCATTCGTTTTTTACTAGAAATATGACTTATAAATGCTTATATTTTATTTTCTAGCAATATAAGAAATAATAACGCGCTTTTTTTGGATAAAAATGTCGAAAATAAAAAAGATTATAACGTTGGTTACACCGTATCTTAGACTATACTCAATTTAATTAAATATTTAACTTTAATTATCCCCAGACATCTTCAGTGCGTCCGAATTTAAACACTAGGGAACCGGCGAAAATGAATGCGTTTTGTAGGAATAAGCTCACGCCAGGCCATGTGTGCTTGCTGCTACCTGAAATAGTGGAAAAAATGAATTAATATGGGAGAAATCCTCATTATGTTAAAATGAAAATATTACCAACAAATAGCCTAAGCCACAATATTATCACAATATATCTTTTTAAAAGAAGAAACTAAAATTTCTGAGTTTGTTAATAAAGAAAGCTTAAAGTCTTAGACATTAAAGACTTTTTGACGGATTTTAAACGCGATTTAATAACGGATTTTAAACACTTGAAAATGCTAAGCAGAATGATGTGGTAGATATACGTTGTTTTTGTCAAAATAAAATAAATATAAGCATTTATCTGAAGAATTAATAAGCTCATAAATTACAAATACACATACAAGTTTAAACTTCCTCATTGTACAAACTTTTAAAAACAAACATTTATCAAAAAACTCACCTGAATTAACATAATTAGCGAAGAGTATCCAACAGGCAGCAATGAGAGAGGCGAACCCAACCACAAATCCTAGGAAAAGCCACAGTCGAGCCCCGCGGGGTCCCATACACCCTCCTGTGTATGTCTCTCCTCTAACCTGCAATCATATCATAGAATTAAGCAAGAGAAATACTTTTTATTCAACTAAACATACTTATAATATACTAGCTTTCCGTCCGCGGCTTCGCGCGCTTTATCTAAAACATAATAAATTATATACTAAAACCTTCCTCTTGAATCACTCTATCTATTAAAAAAAAACCGCATCAAAATCCGTTGCGTAGTTTTAAAGATTTAAGCATACATTGGGACATAGGGACAGAGAAAGCGATTTGTTTTATACTATGTAGTGATTATTATCTTATTTTAACGAACAACAAATACATATCTTAACAATCAACAACAAAGAAACCAAAACTAATCTATATTAATATTATAAAACTGAAAATTTTGTTTGAACATGCTAATCTTAGAAACTATGGGTAGTATAAAAAAAATTATTTTCCCCATCTATAGAGGAAGGCTATGTATCATCACGCTAAGATCAAAAGGACCAGAGCAGTACAAGTAAAACCGCACAGTTAGTATAGTAATAGAACCAGGTTGCAAAAGGGAATAAAAATATTAAAATAGCTTATTAATAATTCATGTCAAACTGTTTCTTAGCACAATAAACATATTCAAACAGTATAATAGTGTTTTATTGAACGAAGAAACAACAAAGCCTACATCACTCTCTAGTATAAATTCTATCTCTAGATAAAAAAAATCTTATCATTAATTGCTCTATTGTGATGTGAAACAAATAAACAAAGACACTGTCGCATCCATCTATATAATATATAAAAATGAAACCTTTTTTACCGTTTTCCTTGGTCACGGCATCACGCATGAACGGGTGGACCCATTTCGATGATTATTTTTTTATTATTTCTCAAAGTAGTTTAAGAAACAATGAATATGTACCACGGGCGAAGCCGGGGCAGACTGCTAGTTTTTAATATTAATAAGTAAAGAAAGTACTAGTAAATATTTCTTAGAGGTAGTACTTATATTAAAAAAAATATTACTTATAAAACCTATCTTTTATCCCATAATACTATTACTTAAATTACCTGTGCATTAGATACAGAATTGACCATAATGAGAGACAGTGTCGCCATCACTCCGCACACATGTGCAGCGTTGGGGAGATCGCCGGGGTACACACTTGCCGCGTCGATAATAAACCACCATCCTGTGAAGAACTGAAAAAGAATTGTATTATTATTCAATTGATATTATTTCTTTCTTGGAGGTAGACATTCAAACCATCCATACTAATATTATAAATGCGAAAGTAACTCTGTCTGTCTGTCTGTTACTCAATCACGCCTAAACTACTGAACCAATTTGCATGAAATTTGGTATGGAGATATTTTGATACCCGAGAAAGGACATAGGCTACTTTTTATTGCGAAATATGTACCACGGGCGAAGCCGGGGCGGACCGCTAGTATCAATATAAACTAGACTAGAAAGTAAGAACAAAGCGACGATGAAGTATCAATACCTCCTAACTAACATTTTAGCGATTTTCGTTTTATTGCATTTTCGTACTTAAAATAGAGTAATACATAGGCCCATAAAGGTCATTTCTCTGTAAACAGTCAATTTGAGCAAATATTAAAGTGTAGCAATACCTTATAACAAAAGTTGCGTCATTTTTGCTGGCAATATATTCTAACTACACCCTGACGCGTCCGCTCTATGTTTCACGCTTTCCTTGGGCTCATTTACAGTTTATTCCTGGGTTAAAAGTGGTGAGTTTGGCATGCTTTCAAACCAAGAAGAAAGTATCCTAACACGTGCTTCTCCATCAAACTCAACAAACCATAGAAAAATTGCCATTCTTGATGAGTTTTTTGATGCTTTTCCAAAACTACCATCGCATTATGCGCGTAAAGATAAGAACAAATTGTTCGTAGAGTCAATTAAATTACTAAGCATTGTACATGTTACTGGTTTGACGAAACAGCTACTGACCTGATGTCTAGCACTTTTGTTTCGTTTGTAATTAATTACCTGGAAAAGCATTGTGTTAGCCAACAGCTGCCTATTATTATATTTTCTGACGGATGCACTTACCAAAATCGTAACGCAGTTATGTCGAACGCACTATTATATTTTAGTTAAAAGTATAATATTACCATAACTCAAAAGTTTTTAGAACCCGGTCACACGCAAATGGAATGCGATTCAGTTCATAGCGCCATTGAACGCCAACTTATAATAATATACGGGCATTTCTCCGCAACTCGAGGTCAAGCGCCTATTTTGCGTGAGAGAGGGAGGTGGGGGAAACCAGCTAAAACTGAAACCACCCGAGCATATGAAGCCAAGCAGCTTGGAAGGGCTGCCGAAGGCTTCAGGGAGGGACCCGGGAGACCTCAGGTGTCTTTCCCTGTACTCCACAACCCCCGTACATTCCATGATGACGTGGGCTGCCTTTTCCTCGGACGCCATGCATGCTCTGCATAGCGGACTGTCTGTGATCCCTAAATTAAAGAGATGTTTGTTGAAGGGGCCGTGCCCTGTGAGGGTCCCTGTTATTACACGTAGTTGCACTCTGCGTAGGTTGAGAATCTGACGTGCAAGTCTAGAGTCAATGTTTGGTAGGGCTTCTCTGGCATGCTTGCAGTCAGATCTGCTTGAATATTCTGCTTTTTGTGCAGTGCTAGTGAGCTGGGTAATCATCCGACGGATTCAGCTTGCAGGTAGCGGTATAATGGGAAAGGTCCCATGACCGGTGTTTCAGATGTCCTTCTGGCTAATATGTCAGCAGCATCGTTTCCTCGTGAGTTTCTGTGTCCTTTTATTCATTGTAGTACTAGGGAATTTCCCAGATCACATACCCTAGTTAGGGATAGGTGACACTCTAGAATTAAGCCTGCAGTGATTTCATGGCTTTTGATTTCCATGAGTGCTGCTTTGCTATCCGATAGGATCCGAATCGAAAAGTTGTTACGTTCCTTTTGATTATGGCTGAAGCTGCAAGAAGAAGTCCTAGGCATTCAGCCTGAAAGACTGTATTAAGGGGTCAGACACTGTATTACTCAGAGAAGACCCTAGCACCCGTGCCATTTTCAGTCTTGGACCCGTCCGTGAAGATGAGTAAATTTTCGACGCTGTTGTGCTCTGACGTGTGTTCACGTAGCTGAATCTTATATTTCTTGACTTGAACGCCAACTTAAGAACAAAGAAATTTACGTTCCAAGTGATTATGCCACTATAACCAAAGCAGCAAGAAAATCTCGTCCATATGAAGTTGAACAAATTGAAATAATGTTTCATATTCAAATCACTATCTTCGAGCATAATCACGTGTAGTGATAGGATTTTAAATCAACATTTTACTATAGTATTGATACTAAAACCTAATATTAAAATAAAAAAAAAATGTTGTAATCTTAAGAACAATTTGTTCTAAGTATACTGGCAATAAATTGTATCTAAAAAATACGGCTTCCTGTTTAAATACAATTACAAGCAATATCTAATATCTCCATGTTTTTTTAAAAAGCTGTGAAGTTACATTTAATAAATGATTCCATGATATGTAATATCCTTTGATAATGAACGTAAGCTAAAATAATAATTAAAAACAGTAACGAAAAAGAAATAAAACGTGTTTTTCTTCTACTGAAAAATGTAGTTTTTGTAGTTAGCATATATTGACACTTCATCGTCGAAAGGCGATTTATTTCAAATATAAATTCTTATATGAATTGGACAATTAAATTTGCATTCAACATGCATTTAAAAACATTATGGTGCATATTTTTAAGAAATATAATCATTCTTGGGACAAACAATTATGTATGCGATATTACAACAACAATTTCAGACATTTATGTTTATTTATTTACACTTTTAACGTTTATATGTCGCCGAAAGTAAATAATTTCTTTTGTTATTTCAAGTAAGATCTACTGTTAAATTCTTTAAATGCAAATTAAAGCAATGTTTCTGGTGAAAGTTTATCGAACAATTACCTATTTGTAATACATTCATATTTTATGAATTTTCTTTTTTAATATGAACACCATTAATTTGATTGAAATTATACAAATCACGGTAATTGTAATTGAGTAGGTTTCTTTGTACAAATTACTTAAGTTTTGCTTGAAACAAAATGAATCATCAGTCTTACCAATACACCAGAAAATATGGATGCCAGAATGTTACGCTTTTCACCGCTCTCAAACCAAACGCAGTTGGGCAATGTGATATTTTCAAAACAGCTCATTCTGTAATATAATCTTTGCCGCAGTGAAAAAGGATAAAGGAAAACGTTCAATTATCTTATCTGAAAATTGTATTGTAAATAAAAACTTGACAATTTGACGAGAATTTAACAATTTATGACAATTGACAAATGACAAGTGAACAATGACAGCCACAGATTAGTAATGTGTGACAACTGTGTACAGATACCTAATAGTTGGTTTTGTACAGATTATAATTAAGAAATATTCGGTACATTATTTTTCATCCAAGCACCAGTGTCCGCACTCCGGTTCACTTATTCTGCGGTCCAGTCACTATAATATGATTTCATGATGTACATAGTACATACATTAATACATAATAATTATAGTTTAAATATGTACCTTGTACAGGTACACACAGTTTATTTATGTTATTTTTATTGAACTGTTGATAGAGTCTAAACTCTAAAGTTATCCGAGTTCGAAAATACGAAATTCTGCAGTAATGTCCTTCATCTACGGTGTCTAAAGTAGATAGTGGAAAATACTATCTATAGTCTATACTTAGCCTAGTGCTGTAGCCTGGTAGAGTACCAATCCAACAACATGCATATTGCATACAGCATAATGCACGGCGAGTATAGCGCGAAATTGATCCGTGGTATTGATGGAATACAGCATGAGAGCCTTAGACACATAAAACTGGAAGAATAGAATAAATTCGATTGCTCTGGCGGGTCACGAGTGGCTGAATTGGTCAGGCATCCGCCCTGGAATGGCGCGAAAGGATCGTCGTGATCGAATTTCGTCGTGATTCTTTATAAATTTATATTTATAAAGCATTTGAATGTCATAAAACCAAAAATATCAATTTCAGCATGAGAGCTGGTAGAGAAATACTGCTGCCCGCTAATTATAGAGCCTCGGTTACTAGCATAAGTGCCAAGTGGCAAAGTCTTTTTACACTTTACACATTATAGAACATAATATTATAAAATTAAGCAAAGCAATACTGTGTTTCATTTCATTTTTATTTTCACCTTACATTATTAGGTACTTAAATGCTCGTCTTTACTTTAAAATGTTTGTTATTTTATTAGCCATTCAATTATGTAGTTACCTACATCTCGATCTAATTCCATTCCGGATATAAATATTTTAACATCATAATATCGTATTCTACTTAAATGCATCATATTACATATTCCTTATGGATGCTTTGTGTATCGTTTCTTTGCTTTTATTCCCATCTTCCTCTAATGGAACTTCAGGACAGGGAGAATGCAAGACAAGTGGATAATGTGCCTGTCATTATTCTTGTATATGTGCATTACATACGGGATAACAAAGATCTGACGATGTGGGAAGCTACACTTTATGGCGTTTTATAAGGCGATGTGTGTCATCTTTCTAGTGGATATTATTATACTTAACATTTACCTATTATACGACGGTTGTTTATATCACTAACCTGAAATAAAAATTTACAAAATTAACTATATTGTTGATTTCTTGAATCGAGTAAGTATTCCTTGTTCATAATAATTATCTATCGTTGGGTAAAGTATTTCTACAATTGGTTCAGTAGTTCAGTACCCCTAGTGTGAGTTTGATCGAGTACGAAACGGCCGAATTAGTATGGGAAATCGAACAGCGCCCCTAGCGGACGTATGGGGAAGCTAGGCGGCGCTGTTTCTATTTCATAGAAATCCGAGTTAACTTTATCGCGATCGAGTGCGAGCAAAAACTCACACTTAGCACCAGTGGCGGATTTATAGATTTGCCGCCCGTAGGCTATTCAATTTTTGCCGCCTCTAAATTTTTATATCTTAGTCCACAATCATATCAATTTTCTATCAATAAAATTTCAACTTTATAATTTGTGCTCCATCTATGTATGCTCTACTCTTGCCTAAAAATCGAAATCCGATGTTTAAAATTTAAAATTAATTTTAATTTTAAACATTAAACCGTACCTAACAAATACATATGATGTACATGAATATTATTTAAAAAGCAACTTATCGGAAAGAAAAATGATCACTGAGCTTATAAAAATTATTTTATCGGTTATGATTAATTATTTTTTATTTAAAAGGAAATAATTTTAATGCCATATCGTATGGATTTTGTACGATCGTGTCCATAGGAAACACTATAAGTAACTTTCGAAAAAATAATTATTTCACTTCAATTTTTTTTTAATAGGTATAGTTACATACTTGTTTAACTGGAGAGAAGCCGTTGAATAAAAAATTGCAGCTGAGTATTGTTTTATTTTATTATAATTAATTCATTCCGATTGGCATTTTCTGAAAAAGTTGGCTTTGCGAAAAAGTTATCTGTTATCAAATCTACTGATGGGGAATTTTTTTATTGTCAAGTCACAGTCGTTCAACTATCAGTTATTTGATTAATATGATCTCTATAAGATATTGAACTAGTTTTTTATTTAATAAAAATTAGTCAATTTTGGTCAGTATTTTTATTAGACCATCGATAATATATCGATTGAATTGGGTAAGCAGATCTCATAATTATTAGGTACACGGAGAAAAAATTATAGCAGTTATCAATTACTAAATTTCGATTATACCTAATATCGAATCGCGATATTCTAAAAGTTCATAATCATTAATGTATAATAATTATGAGAATATTTAGATTTTTGTTAAATATTTTAATTTCTCTCCAATTTTCGAAATTCGTATTAGGTGTGTGTATAATAATTTTTTTTTTAATTTGTAACCGAAATAATAAATTTATGAACTAAATTTGCCGCCCTCTAAAATTTGCCGCCCTAGGCTCCAGCCTACTCAGCCTGCTGGTAAATCCGCCACTGCTTAGCACACAGGTTACTCTTCGGATACCTACAGCCAGAGGCAAACGTATTCATCAATAATTAATCTTCTAAGACAAAAATAAAATTAGAATAAATCTACCTAGTCCGCCAAAGCGTCTTTATCTTTTCGTGTCACAGATTAATAATATATTTCTTAATCATTAATTCGTACTTTAAAACATAATACCTAAACCCAGCTCCATAACATCCCTTTTTATTTAAAAAATATCTAGAAAATTTTAAGACATCACAAAAGTACTCATTAAAAATAAATCGTTCACTTTTTAACTTTTTAATGATGACCGCTTAAGTTTTGTCACAACTAGCGCTTGAAGCGGTATTGTTCTTTAGAAATTTTAAAGACGAACAAAGCTTCGGCGCTGCAATCGAAGGATTCGCGCCATTCGAAAAATTTTCTTAAACAAAACCTCCCTACTCATTACTCAGCCGCGACTTCCTTTCAAAAGCAATTTATCGCCCGACTTTTACGGTCATTTGTTCTGCACATAGATTATTTTGCAGATGTGCAAGATTAGCTATTAGTAGATAATGTTGATTCTTTTAACGTTCATATGTATTTTTTTTTATAATACATATTTGTTAAGCCTAAAGTATCAAAAGTTTAGCCTTATTATTTTTAAATTTAATATCGGATTATTTTTCACATTATCTGCAAGTGTGATAGCTTGACTAAAATGGCTAGGGACGGAATTAAAATTTTTTCTGCCATACGAACATCTATTGAATCAAATAATTAGTAGGTAATAAATTTTTCTTAAAAAAAAAAGAATGATTAATTTTTTTCAAGAAAGAATTTTCCTTGTCCCTAAAAATATTAAATAACAAATAAAAGTATTATAATATTACATCCAAAAGATACATCTAATTTATTCTTAAACAAATTATTCTTTGACCAGAAATGAGAAATAATTGAATCTAGTTTTGGGCGCACGCGGCGTCTCCGGCTGGCTTCCGGTCCATGCTGAATGATTCGTCATTTCCTGTTTTCTGAAAATATGGAACTTCAGTTTAAAAGATAGGTAATATTGGTACAATATTTTTTTTAATTATGCTACGTTACGTGTATCATAAACAAGTGCATTTAAAGGCTAAATCTAATTACTATTATTTTAGTTATTACTTATTACGTTAGAATATAATGTACCTACTATGTGACTATATTACTAATTATTATTATTACTATTTTAATAAGCTATGAAACGGACCTGGTATTGAATAATTTAAACTTTAAATTACATGTAATGAGTTTGTCATTAATATTATTTCAGAACATTATACAAAAATCGTAAAGCCATTTAAATTTTCCACGGTGAAAAGTGAACGAAGGAAAATTTATTACTCACGAAAAGAAAAATGATGTGCTACATACAACCGTAAACAGAGGTTTTACGGGCAAAAACCTTGTAATGTGTACTATGTAAAATGGTGTTTAAAGGGAAAAATTAACGGAAAATATAAGCGTCGGAACAAAGCTTCAGGCTATGGTATAATGACACTGTAAAATAAATGCACGATTGTAATCTTCACCGCTGGTAGCTCGTCGTAAACTGTTTACGAGGGAAAAGTTGTGGTTACACTGAGAGCGGCTACTTGAGCGATTTATTACTTTTATTCTAGCTACATGTGGCGTTACTCGCGTGATACCCAGGTAAAAAGCGTTTGTGCTAATCCAGAGACTATAACAATCAATTCTAACTCAAACATTTATTTATTCAAGTAGACTTCTCCTAGAAGCCTTTACCACCAATTTTCACGCAGATCCGGTCGTCCGGTTTCGATTTGTTTTTGCGAAAACGTAACAAACATAAAATATCAATAAGTTCTTATAAACTTACACGTTAATAATAATAAGGATTATAAGAAATTGTTTTTAAGGTCAAAATAACTTATCAAACGTAAGAAGTTCGTGAGGACGAATCGATAAATGAATGAATTTTTCTATTTTCTATCATGCAAAAAGCAAATCAGATCGTGTCTTTATCAATGAACAGCACATGTTTAGTCTAGATACGCATAGACACTAGATTGCAGATTGCTCCTCTCCGCTTTTTTTTAGGAAATCTATGCCCTATGTCCAGCAACCATTCTTTTCTTGTGTCCTGAAACGACGACGGTCGATGTCTGGTAATATATTTTAATTATTTGAGTAGGGAATATATTTTAATGGAATCGCTGCTACCACAGCCACATCTTTTGCAGAGGCGATTCACATTTTACGATTCGTGTAATGTGTCAAAATGATGAACGTTAAAAGTGGTATTAGTTATTTTTTATGTATATGGCAATTTATGAAATGGTTGAGTATATGCTGAGTTAGTAAAAACCGTATTTTTACACGCTTTATATTAGCTTCACCTGTATGTTTGTTTGTTTGTAACCGACTTCTTTGGGCGCGCTTTTGACCCACTTTAAACGGCCAGATTTCGTTCAAACTTTGTAGATTTATTGAGGACCGATGACAATACACTAATTTGATAAAATTTTCTATTTTTTAGTTCGGTTTTCTATAAAAAGCGTGTTTTTTAGTTTTTTTTAACTATTATTATTATTACGTAATAATAATTGTTACTAGTTTAGTGTAAAGATAAATAAATCTCATATCTATTAGACTAATACTAATAGAACCTATTAGCTATTACTAACAATTAATGTATTTTATCTGCTCTATGTTTGTATGCATGTCTCTATTGTCAGGGATCATGAAAATAGTCCAATAAGGTTATATATCTCCATGTGTATAGAATAAAGGAAGCAGGTCACGTGCTCAAAGTGGATTAGTGTTCATTCCCAAGATATTCATTAGGACCCTTCTTTAACGGTTATTTGTGTTGCTAAGTTGTCCAAGAAATGCAATGAGCGAAAACTTCCCTAATTGAAGGAGACCTCGATGCACTGGGCGAATGTTAGGGGACAATCGTGATCTTTATTAATTTTATAATTGTAACGTATTGTGGATTTCAGGACATTTAACTGTATTTTGTAGATTTACTTCTTTTTTTAAGTTGGTAAGATTAGCTTCCGTATTTATATTGTTGTTAAATACTGTGAGGCACTTTTCATTGATTAAGTAAATTCAAAATCATAGTGCCAATTAGTTATCTAATATTTGGATTTGGATTCACATTTTTTTACTGAATAACGATTCATAAATAATCACCTCTTATCATTTAGGATTCACATGCTACTCGTTGCTATTGTGTTAATGTGAGCAGTAAATCGGTGCTATTAGATTGTAGAGCTCCCTCAGAGTGCACGAGGGCCCTCCAAGCTCTTCACGAGATATCCTGGATCCTTTGATGTTGAGAAACATTCTAAAACAAATGTCAGCAAAATTTACTGGGGAATTGGCGGGAAAATGAGGTGCTTAAAATAAATCATAGAAGGAACTTTTAATTACATTGTAGCCTATTGGTCTCTATATTTTTTTTAATCAAAGCGAAATTAAAAGGATAGGTGGGATTTTTACACGCCTGTATTTTATTATTATTCATTTATTTATTTTATTCTTTATTGTACATAATATACCAACATAAATAAGCTATACTATAATTAAATACAATGAAAACACACGGCACATACGTACTAAAAGGCGGCCTTATTGCTCAAAAGCAATCTCTTCCAGGCAACCCTGATTGGTAAGGAATGTATGCTAGAACGCGACTTGGCGCCAATTCAATAAATAAATTAAGCATTACATACAATATAAAAAATAATATATACAATAAATTTTAGTGACAATTGAAAGGATATCACTATTCAGTATTTTTATGTAAATATTGTATGAGTACCTATTTAGTCAATAGTAGTTTATGCTTAAAATATTTAGTAAAGCAATTCTTCACTCGAACAATTCATTGTAAGGAAATAAACAAAGGTCTTTACGTAGCATCCCTTTTGGCACTCTTGGCGCGTAAAGTGACCTCCGATAAAATTTAATATCGTCGTCGTTTCAATCAAGTGCGTCTTAGTTTTAGTGAGGTCGGGATGAAATCTTTAGTGTATTTAAGGGTCACTTGACCCTTAAGAATACTACACCACTGTATTGCTTATATTTCAATGTATTTAGAGTTGATAAATGAAATCTCTAAGCAGATACAAATAATTATATTATTACTTATGTACACAGTTAGCGAAAAAGTGATTCAATTTGATGATTCTAATTAATAATGAATTGTTTTTTTCCCTAAAATAAAATATAATATCATTTATAGAAATAAATTATAACTTTCAATTTTAATCAATGTTTATTATAGAAATTGTTAAATATTCAATTAATTTAATAACTTGTAGAAATACTCATTTCTTATCGATACATTTCTCAGAAGTCTATTCACAGAATATCTTGCTTTAATTTGATGCCAAAGACTGCATGACATGCAAAACTCAGAAGCTTACAAAGTACGTAGAACTAACATTTAATTAGTAGAATCGTAATATCAAATAGTTTGGATTACCTTTTCAATTTACGTATCATACAGTAGACGGAGATGGCCTCGGGCGAATGAAAATTAAGCTGTGAGACCCGACACCTTACCTCTCTCTCTTTTACACGTGTGAATTTACACACAGTAAGATAGAGACAGACTTAATAAAATTCCCAGCAAGGGGAAAATTGAAGGATTCGAGAGTAATTGGAAAATACCTTCGCATTGAGTGCCGAGACTGAGGTTTACCATAGACTGCTGACCAGATACGCCATCTGACCCAATTTTGAAGTAATTTCACTGCATCAAAGTATATGATGTTCAGCAGCAAGCGTAAGAAATTCTATAAACAAGCTAGTTTGGTGCTAAAGAATAAGTAACTGTGGTAACACATGTTATTAAAATTTACACATCTTACATTCCATATATATATCTATCGAAATAAGTATTGAGAATAATTAATAGATATATTTTTCTTGTATCTTTTCTGTATTTTTTGTTGTATATGGAACAAAAATAATAAAACATAATCCTTTCGATTCTTTTTGTTTCTTAGATAATAATTATAAAGAATGAGAAATATACATCACTAGGTTTTCACCCGCGGCTTCGCCCGCGCAGTCAAAGAAAAACCCGCATAGTTGCCGTTCCCGTGGGATTTCCGGTATTGCGTCATTTTCCCGGGATAAAAAGTAGCCTATGTTCTTTCTCGGGTATCAAAATATCTCCATACCAAATTTCATGAAAATTGGTTCAGTAGTTTAAGCGTAATTGAGTAACAGACAGACAGACCGACAGAGTTACTTTCGCATTTATAATATTAGTATCGATTTAGACAGTTATGAAAGAACGCATCTACAGCCGCATAATCTATGTTTTGGTCTTGAAATAGAGATCGCCGAGTGTATTTTACTAGTCTTCGGCCTTTTGTATGAATTTAATCAGATTCTGTTTTCCTCGTTTTGCGCGGTTAATTGGAATTTATATTGGAATCGTTTTGCAAAGTTAACGTTATTGTTTGAACACACTGTTAATATTATGGAACGTTTGTCGGTCTGGAGCCAAAAAATCTGATTATACTCCATTTATATAGGTCATTCCACTTTGAATAATTGGATCTTTTCTTCCTTTTATCCTATTGTGGATGAAATTAGACAAGCTTTTCTAAAACTTCGATATAATGGAAGTATTTATAAGGTTTCACAATATGAAGCATCTCTTTGATCATAAGACTGATTCACTTACGTATTTATTGCTTCCTTAATTAACTAAATAGCTAAACTAAATTAAATATCTGGAGTTTTTTGCAAGAATTAGTAATGTCGATAAAAAAAAATTATAACAGCTAATTTGATACAAAATGTACAAAATATTTATAATAAACAAGATTTGATAATATACTATTATATATTTTTTATATATTTGATTAAAAAAAAAATCATACATTGTATTACTTATTTGAGTACATTGCATGCTATGAATTTTCGTATTCGTAGCGAGTCGTCTTCAGTCGTCTCTGCAAAACTGGACATCAAAAATTGCACAAACAAGAGTTCTCATATAAATCAATTAGGCCTACAAAAACGTGTCACTACCCCAGGGTCCAAAGGAATGAAGCATCGTCACGTCAAAGATTCTCCCAACATTAATTAATACAGTATAATCCTACCCTTGGTCCCCGTGGAGCCCTTCCTTGGGCAGACCCTGTAATAATTATAAATACCCCCTAGGGCTTAATGTACCTGATGAATTTTGAGTTTTTGAATTTTCGATTATGGAAGGGAAAGGTACCTTGTAAGTTTATGAAACTGTTTTACCAAAACAAACGTAAACATGCTAAATTAATATCAATGTTAACCGTAGATATCTGGGTGCTATTTGAAAAATAATATATTGCTCTGAGTAAATTTTACAAAACTTTAATTGGACAAATATGGGTCAGGGCAATAATAATTAAGCTTTAAAACATAATATTTGACTTCTTTAAATCACACTACACATTTAGCAATTACCATTTGCAAATTAAATAAGTTCCATATTCACTTTTAATACTCATGCAAGGTGAATATGTAGGTACATTTAACATTAATCTCAATGGTGACCTCATTAATTTGCAACGTAATTAAATATGACAAGCGACAGGCTTTTAATTCACCTAATATCAGAATTATAGGTCACACTGGCACATCATTACCATCTGTGCAGGCCTGCGTCGTAAACGGAACGGTAATTTGAGTCTTATCACTAGCTCGTAAAGCGTCAAAGTACAAATTTACATTCCAAATCGCGGATTCTGTCATAAACCATGGAACACGTCCCTCATGTGATACAAGTTAGGGAATATTGCGATACATCATGAAAGGATAGATAATACTGATGATATAAGGCATAGCTTTATTTATCGATTTTGAAAGGGGTAACTGGCGTAGCAGCACGTAGCAGAAGGCATGTGCATGAATGGCGGCAATAAAATAACACGAAAGAACGTCGTTGTGGCCAAAAATTTTTAGTTATTGATTTTACAAACACTGACTTTTAATGATGGCTAAGGCCACTGTTTACTGTATACCCAAAAGGCACAATTTACGACACCTTAGGAAGTATATTTTCGATCTACTTAACTATATTTTCTTGATATTTTAAATCGAAAACTTAAGTGAATTACAACTTACAAGATAGTTATATATAAATGCGAAGAATACACATAAAACTGTACTTGTGTGGACCTTGCAAGCGCTGGAAGAGCAGTCTATTTGCTTTAGCTTCTACTTCGAACAGTCTGATTTTACATCACTCGCTAAACTTTCTACATGTTTTTGTTATGCATAATGAAGCGATTTATTCATTCGACCATTCGTTATGATTTTGTTGTTTATGTAGCAAATGTGTGACTAAAGCATGTCTGATGGGATGAAAGTAAAAAACTTTACAACTTAGGATTCCGATAAATATCGAATTTTGAACTTTTAAGAAAAGAGCCTATATGACTTTTGTTGGAAAAGCACTAACAAAACCAAGTGTTAATAATGGTGACTATGGTCTACTAGTTATTATTCTGTGCTATGGTTACCACTAGTTGACCGACGTAGCTCTGCTTTAAAAACTCAATTGCTTCAATGATGGGCGGATCCCACAACGCGAACAGCTTCGCGAAGCTGCTCGAAGCAGCTTGTTCTGTTTACAAGGCTGCTCGCTCCGTGTAAGTATACCCAACTATTATTGAATCAATAGATTTTTAAAGCTAAGCAAGCAAAGGACGTGGATCATCTGTTCGCTCTATGTGGATCTGCGTATCTGAATGCTGTGTTACACAGTAACAGAATCGCTCTCGCTACTATCCATAGCTCACACCTCACGCAAAATATCCAAGGGTCAAAACGTACAAGTCATTAAGTCGGCCACCCGACTCGCCTCGACGTAACTGCGGTATCAAACTGTTTTATTGCGACGCATGATTTAATGAAACCTTTCATATTTCAGGCCTCTGCATATAAATTGATATTAAGTTTTTATTTAAGAAATCGTTGCGCTGATGGTGCTAAGAAAACATGTTGAGTTAATTAAATTTTAAATGAATTTGATTCGTTTCGTAAAGTAATATGTATTTAGACAAAAATATTGTTGCCGCAGGATGTTTGTATTTAAAGTTAATTACTTAAGGTCATAAATGGCCGAAATCATACGGCTTTTTGTTTCGAATGTAGAGACGTTCAACGATACGTTAAATTTTTTAAGAGGTGTATTCGTTCTTCACTTTAATTACCTCATCATAATCATCACTACGTAGTATAAAACAAAGTCGCTATCTCTGTCCCTATGTCCCTTTGTATGCTTAAATCTTTAAAACAACGCAACGGATTTTGATGCGGTTTTTTTTAATAGATAAAGTGATTCAAGAGGAAGGTTTTAGTATATAATTTATTAGGTTTTAGACAAAGCGGGCGAAGCCGCGGGCGGTAAGCTAGTATGAAGTACAGTAAAAGTTGTTTATTCGCGGGCAATAGGTTCCGTAAATGTGCCGCGAATAGAGAAACCGTGAATATGGAATGGTAATTTGTATGGGTTATAGGGGATACGTTCCTAGGTGACGAAATAAGGAAGCAAAATATACATAAAGAAATCAGTTTTATTGAAGTTTTTGACCATACATATTTATTAATTACCATTTAATTAGGTATTATCTTCAGGCTTAGGCAATGGCTTAGCACTTTTTACTCGTTTTTTAGTCGACATTATAAATTCGTAGTTGTAGTTCAGGCGTTTTCTAAGGATAACAATTGATTTTTATTTAGGTAAATACCTATACATGTATGTACCGATGTACCAATTTGATCCGCGAATAAAGAATTTTGGGCCGCGAATATAGAAATTAGGTCGCATTTTTTCCACCCGCGAATAGTGAAACCGCGAATGAAGGAAGCGCGAATAAGGAACTTTGACTGTATAAGTCAAAGATTACTACTGACCCACTATCTTGCTCAAGAAAACGCTCCAAAGCCAAACTTAGACCACGTTCGGGTCAATCGCTACCCGTATTAATGCGAAACGTATGATTTAATGAAATCTTTAATATTGAAGATAGGGCGCAGTAAATTGCCCACAGCAATATCTCCGACTAACGTTCACTTGAAATAATACGCCTCTCGACTTTCTTCATTTCTAAAGGCGGTTTTGTGATATTAAATTTTAATTTTCCTCCCGACCCCCGTTTTTAATGCCGTAAAATGAAAACATTTCTTTCACTGGATGTCATTACACATGAATTTTTTGACCGTATTTCATAGCACTTTGCGTTTTAGGATGATTATTATTCAGGTGGCATTTGAATATTCTTTTGCCATGCTTTTGCATCTATTTGCAACAAAAATATTATTAATTTCATCTTTAAGTAAAACAAAATAAGCAGATAAATGTAGCAGTAATAATAAATAAAATACTTTATTGAATCAACATCCAATTAGCTTTACATTTCTTCAGAAATAAGATCTGGAAATAGTTTCCATTCCTGGCTGCTTTTGATGCTAAATATTACTTCCGCGTAAATATCTTTAATTTTCTTATTATATCATTTTACTGTCGGAGTTTGAAGATTATTTATTATAATATTAGTATTTTTTCTGTTTGCGTGTTCAAATATTTCTCATAACTCTATAGTTATATATATTGACAGCATTTTCTTCTATTGGTTATTGCTATTTCTTATTAACAAAGGGAAAAGACACGGTTTGACTACCGGTTCACTATCTATTATTATGTGTTGATATAAATCGAATGATTTACATAATATTTAGTAAGTACATATTACTTACAATTTTATTAAAGAGTATTGTATTTTCACCAGCACGAATCATGGAAACTTTGCACTTCTTTCAGCGATGAAATTGTCGAAACAAGTTATAGCATTATGCAATGTTCATATTATCATCCTTAAGAAAACTATTGCTGAAACTTACCACGGTTTATCCACAATAATTTCGTGATCTCAATAGTACTAGAGAGCCCAATAAAACAATAGTCTCCACTGGTCCCAGGTTGACAGTGGAATAATTATAAATAGAGTTGAACCACACTCGTGGACGACAGTCTGCGGTCATAAAGTGCGTGCGATGAAGACTCTGTGAGGCAGGAGTTACGAGCGATTTGTGTACCGAATATTATTTTGCCTTTTTTGTATCTAAGGAATGTTATTCAACTTGTATAAAAATGAGTAAGTATTTCACTTAACGTTAAGATTTGAAATTTTAATTCGAAATGAAAGTGTACCGTTTCAATTATAATCCATAGCAAATTTTCAATAAAGTTCAGTTTTAATAAGTTAAGTTTCAATACAACGTACCCTAACGAATGCATCATATTTTTCCGTGTGTGTGATTTTACCATTTATAATGAATTTTTATGATTGTAAGTTTACCCAATTTTTAATTATTAGAATAAAAAACCGAGCATTTCTTAATTGATTGAAAATTCCCAAGTTCTAGGACATCTATAATTATAGTGAATAATAAAGTAATTATAGTTACTAAAATACATACCTTATGTACTTATTCACGCAAAGAAATCCCTATTTTCAAATATTCTCGAATTTGTAACTTGCACCACGGATGTCATTTGCATACCGTATCTATCCCTTCGTCCTTTCAGTCGAATCTTGGCTAAATATCCTTTGATTTAAACAAGTTTCGCATACATTCGTGACCACAATCTGACGCCGACCAGGTAACAGATTCCACGATCACAGATAGTGAAAAACATATTTGAAATTGGAACTTTAACTTCTTTCAGGAAACATCATTGGATAAATGTTTCGAGTAATTAGTTTTTTGTTTATGTTAATGTTAAAAACTTTTAAAAATTATAAGTAATTATATAACAAATTTAAATATTATGATTTGAATTAATCATTTATTTATAATATTTGCGACTCAGTATTTTTATTCGCAATGGCAACATTCACAGGCTGGTAATAAAAAAAAACGTTTTTTTTTTCTTTTAAAATTCCAAATTTTGAATTTGGATTAACATCGAATTAGATTTTAACATCAGATTTTAATTACTAGAACAATGCAAACAATGCAAAGTTAATAGCTATAAGATATTTGCTATAAAAATGTAGGTAATGAAAAAGTCTTTTGAAAGAAGCCTGAAGTAATTGAAGTTAAAGTAAAGTATTAATTTCCTCTTATACTATGTTTCAGGAATAATTTAACTAATCCAAAGGTACGTTAAACAAAAGGCTTTTTAGTCTATTTTGAACTGTAGCCAATGATAAATATAGAGCGGCATGGCTATTGATCCTGCGCGAAGCCTTATTCTTGACGTTGCAATGTAATATTGGAAGGACTATAAGATAAATGTATTTTCATACGTCTGTGGAAGCTTTCTAGAATTTACGAAATATACAGAATCTTTGCCAAAGGTACGTTAAACGTTTTGAGAATAATATTTTCTTTTCAATTCAAATGTTATTGATTAGAATATGATATTCATGTGTTTAAACTATTTAAATTATTATAGTTACGACGGAGAATTTTATGTGCATTGCCAAAATTATTATTTTTAATATTAATGCAGTATGTAGGTACCTATAAAAGTAATTTGACTAGCTTAAAAAAGTAAAAGTACGGTTTAAATATATATATGTTAATTTTTGTTTTTCATATATGTACATTCTGTCAACCGACACCCTTCACTTGCAATCTAGCTAGTAGATACGTGAACATTGTGTTCGCCTGTTAATTATTTTAATAAATATGAATATTTAATTAACCGACTTCAAAAAAAGGAGGAGGTTATCAATTCGGCCGGTATGTTTTTTTTTTTTATGTATGTACACCGATTACTCCGAGGTTTCTGAACCGATTTACGTGATTTTTTGTTCGATGCGGGATGGTGTCGAATTGGTCCCATAAAAATTTTATTCGGATAGGCCCAGTAGTTTTTATTTTATGAGCATTTTTGTCTGTAATTGTAAATGTTGCAAGTGCAAGTTTGAAGTCGGTTGTTTTTAACGCAGTTATCACTTGTAGTAAATAATGACTACTTAGATGATAGATCACAGTAAACTATAACAAGCATTACAAATAGTCATAGGATGATGTCACAATGATGTGTCAAAATTCAAGAACTAGCAAGGCTAAAATAGTAAGTCGAAAGCAGTTTTGGAAATTTAACGCAAGTACACCGTATGTAAATAAGGTAAGCTTTTATGTAGCATTAATTCTATTTTATTATTTATCTAAGCATATGGGACTATGGCATACGATTTCGGACTCTTTTTGGAAAATGGACTGGACATATTTATTTCAGGAAACAAAGTAAGAATATATATTGCTCCCTTTCATCTTCTTTGTCTCTTAACTATGTTTCTTGTGTGTTGTATATTCTCTTTGAAATGTTTCCTGTGTGTTGTGTGCCTTCCTTAATGAATGAAATGTTTTATCTATCTATCGATGTTAAGTGTAAATATTTGGTCATTTAATTAAAATAAATAAATAAATAAAATGAGCACAGTTACCAGAATAACACCGTCCGTCGCGACAGTCATCACAGTGTCAATTAGTTAAAGCTCCGCGCTAATGTACTTCGTAGTTGTACTTGCCGTTTGATTCCGTGCTATTGTAGATGTAATTAATATGGCTGGTTAGTTAGCCAGAGCCACGGGCAATAAATAGTATATGTAGTGAAGAAAGGAGCCGGTTGTAAAGGAACGTACGTTAGGAATATATTATAATTGACTAGTTTTTCCGCGCGGTTTCACTCGAGTACGAACCCGCAAAAGCAAGTATTGTTCTAGCTTATGTGTTATTCTTGTAGATAAGCTTCATAACTGTCATGTATCATCAAAATCCGTGCAGTGATTTGCGCCTGAAAGAGGATCAAACATATGTATACATACCTTCATCCAGCCATCCAGGTTATTCTAAACTAAAGTAACATAGTAAAGCAAATAAGTAAATTTATTTATTACCTATTTTATGTATAGGAATGAATAAAGCTATTTAGGCGAATATGAAATACATTTGTGACAAAAATACTGCCTTATTCCTTATAATATAATCGTTTTATTTAAAAACCTAACATTAAAATTCATTATCACTCGGCTTCGTTCATTTGGTACTTTTGCAACTATATCAATTTTCAGACCAATATAATATTAATACATCTTATAAACATAGTAAAGGTTTCACACAATAGGTACTTTTGTCCGCAATGCAGAATCGCGCATAATGTATTATGGGTATTGTAGGACAACTGCATTATAAATAAATTGTTAACCCTTTTATTATTCCACATTTGAACAAACTTCAGTATTTGAATTTTATTATAAGGAAATTATTTATGACTACATTATAAAGTCCTAGGTTTCTGCCCGCGGCTTCGCCCGCGCAGTCAAAGAAAAACCCGCATAGTTCCCGTTCCCGTGGGATTTCCGGGATTGCGTCATTTTCCCGGGATAAAAAGTAGCCTATGTCCTTTCTCGGGTATTAAAATATCTCCATACCAAATTTCATGAAAATTGGTTCAGTAGTTTAGGCGTGATTGAGTAACAGACAGACAGACAGAGTTACTTTCGCATTTATAATATTATATATAGTATGGATGTATTATCTACAATCTACATATTTGCTTAGTTTATAATAAGATACTTACACATAGGTACTTACACATTTTAATAATTTACATATTATGTTTAATTTTTTTCGAACGTTCTGAGTAGGTGAAAGCTTTAAAAAGAAAAATAGTTACAACCTCTCTTTTAGTCTTATACTATAGTAGGTTAGATGATACAACAGCTATTTCAGTAAAATTTGTTCCTCCCATTGTTCCAATACGAAGCTCATTGTAAATCCCATTATACTCGCTAATAGAGCTATCCCTATATCATACGCATTAATCTGATACTAAAGGTACTGGTATAGTATTATATTATCTGTGCTAAAGGTCTGCATTGTCCTAATCCTAACTTGGTATCGATTGCCTGAATAATGCATCGCGCCGGCCAACGGTCAATTAGTCGCTAACGGTTGAAGAGATTGAATTATTGTTAAAGATTTGTGTTAAATATTTGGTTGTGTATAATATTAATTGATAAATGAGGCAATCTTTGATGAAATGGAACCTGAATAAATAATTTAATGATAGTGATGATAATTGTTGTTTATAGAGTTTTATCTGAAATAACTAATAATTTAAAGTAGGTATGTGTTTTGTGTAGTAGACCTATATTATATTATATTCCTCTTTATATCTACACAAAAATGCAATACAAATAGTAGATAGCTGTTTGTAAAATATCTGTGAATTGTAAAATTCAAATACAAAATCGTTTCAGTATTTACAACTAAATTGTATCTATTGAATCATCCGCGATTCAACTATTCAAAACAAATTCAGTTAAAAAATTCGTTCCCAAAATTTCAAAAACATTTCCATCCGATTCAGTAACATAATCTATACCTAAGCCGTGAAAATTTCATCAAACATTCAATGCACTTGTTAAAAACTGACGAGCGACAAACTAAATGGTGCTTCAGAACTCCTCCATCAGCAGTCAACGAGTTTCCCAAATTAGATTTGTTAGCGAACCGCGTGCCGCAATAATGTAGCTTTTTTAGAAATTGATTGTCTATTACAGACGAAATTGGGAAAAACGTGACGCGAGATGTCCGATGTAAAAGTGTATAAAATCGGGTGAAGATTTTTAGCATCTTATTAGATAGTAGACTTTTGATAATGATTGGGAAATAGGCAGGAGGCAATATTTTAATAAAACAAATTAATTTTTATAATCCTCCATTCTTTATTGCATTTAGGTCAAAGTTCGCTAAGTACCTTATAACTAAGGACCATACAAACGATTTTATTGAAGTGAAACTTCTTTATCGGGGTTGGAAAAAAATTTAGTGTAACATTTTTAGTTACGCGTGACATTTTTCCGTTACTCGCCATCTTTTTCTTATCCCTACCACGCGTGATTCGACGTATTTCTGTAAAGTTGCATATAGTAAATTATTTCTTGAAAAATAAGGTCATAAAGAAATTTCACTTCTTACGTGTGTAGGTATACTAGTACACGCACAAATTTTTTTATAAAATTAACTCAATACTTCAACTTTTTAAGTCAGAATCAAGCTTACTGACTGTGTGTAATAAACTTTTTCAAAATATAGCCTTCATTATTACAATAATACACAAATATAAAGACCTAAAGCAGCTTAAAAAAAATTCTACCAACTCATGATTCTAACTAATAATCCGCGTTAAGTCTGAGTAGATATTGAAAAGTGGAGTCTCCAATCCATAACGATCAGGATATAAATTCTGAACGCAATCGATTGCAGAAATTGAAGGAAAGATTCCTTCATAGGAAAGATCTGCCACCTCTAGATATCTACTAGATATTTTGAAAGTCACAGTAGCTCTTTCTGCTCATATATTTATAAGTGACAGCTCTTAAAATTTCCTTTCAATAAGGTGACGAGATAGACCTGTTTGCAAGCTCGTCATTAACAGGAAAGCTGCCAATGTAT